>NC_081343.1:36980131-37004681 GCF_029784015.1 Lycium ferocissimum
ACCTAAAAGATAAATAACGTAAAGCTAATGACTACAAGTCTTCAAACAAAAAGGGACTTCGAGCACTTTTCAACCGCTAAAACGACAATCCAAAGTATTGTGTTTTCTTTATGTATTGAGCCTATCTTATTAATTGTACAAATATAAGTAGGGTTCTATATAAAATATTGAAGTTCCGGAGTCTCAAAGCATGATTAATATACGGCTAAACTACGTAAAAAGGAGTGAAAATGTAAGTTGGAAAATGGCGGACTACTATAGCGCAGTAAAATAATGCGCTATACATAAAACCCAACTATCTATAGCGCAGTAAAATACTGCGTTATAGGTGAGAGAAGACAACCACTATAGCGCAGTAAAATACTGCGCTAAAGCACTTAACGGTACCGTTACGGTTAGAAAGTTTTTTTAGCGCAAAGATTTTTTACCGCGCTTAAAGGTACTTTTGTAACTATTTTTTTTTATTGGGGTATTTTGGTTCAAACAATTTTTTTTTAAGGCATTTTTGTTCCGGGCCCATGAATTTGCTTCTCCCAATTAAATGTGGCCTGTCACAGTTGTACCTCCCATAAATATACCAACGTAAATCATTTACTCCTAGTTTATATTCTTGGTTCCCCATGCACCAACCACCGTCTTATGTTACTCCTAAATTAGTAAGCTATTCAATTCAGTCTTCACCTAAACAATTCAAAAACTTTTAACAGTTGGCAACAGTGAATGTCTACACGCTTAAATTTGAATTATACTAATTAAACGGACAACTTGGCGTCATTCTCTACTTGCACAACCCCAACTAATAGTCTATAAAGTAGTTTCAAAGGTCGTGCAGAAAAGTAATAATCGACATTTGTGAATAAAACAAGCTTGAGACAGAACAATGCATATATAACTATATATTTAGGCAGGGTATGGAGTTGTGTGAACACAGCTTTCACTAAGAGAAACTATCAAAGATTACGGTGACCCCGTGGGGTGATAAATATTTCTCTATCATTAATCGAGTGAACAAAGTTGTCGTTTAAATACAGTTTTTTATTCCCAAAGTAGGACTTTTAGGTATGAACTTCAATGAATTAAGGCTTAATGCATGTGCGGCCCCCTAAACTTGACTCTTTTTTTCATTTTGACACCTCAACTAAGTGTTGTTTCTATTGAATCGTTAAACTCTTCCTCAAATGTGTCTATCATTGAAAGAGGAAGAATAACGAGGGGGCCCTATATAATGCAAAAGCCTTATACCTTCTATTAGCCGCAAAGCTCCATACCTGTCATTTCAGTTGAAGTTCTCAGATGCATAAATGCAAAACAGATGCCACATGAATATGCTGAACAGATACTATCTATTGAAAATAAATTAATACTAATTAGATACATCAACTTGGTGCTCAACATTAATCTCTCATGGTAATGTTTTCACAGGAAAACAGCAAATATTCCCAGTTACTTCCACAATTGATATCATTTTGACAAGTTAAAATCCATAGCTACGAGCACACAAATTAATCAGAATTTGAGTGATTTTCTTAAACATATTAACTAAAATTAGAAGCCATGGTCACCCCCCGAACACCTTCAAGAACCTATTACTGCCTCTGTAAACAACGCTAATTAAAACGAAACTCCTCATCTCTACTACTGGATCCTCCACCAGCCCCATTGTATGGTTCCTGCAAAAATATATCAGACAGAGAGTCGATTGTCACACTGGAAATAAATAATAAAGAACATAGGCAGGTTTAGTATTTATACTTGATTTGTTTCAAATTTAAGACTATTAGCATTAACATAGTACTCCCTCCATTCCATAATAAGTGACTCTTTTAGCTCATGCACACCCTTTAAGAAATTGCTTACTCCTAGAAAATTATGAGTATTTTTACTAACTTACTCCTAATTAATGCTTAGAAAAAGAAAAGTTATTTAACGATTCTTGATTATAAATAAGGATAAGTTTGGAAGAATAGAATTAATTTCTTCTTGAAATCTTAAAACATCACTTATTTTGAAATAAAATAAAAAGCCTAAAAGGTCACTTAATATGGAATGGAGGGAGTACTTTTGAATTATAAATTCAGAATTTAATATTTATTGAAATTTAGTGACGTCTGAAAACACAACAATAACAACATACCTAGTATAACCCCACAAGTAGGGTCCGGGGAGGTTGGGTGTATGCGGACCTTACCCTATCTTTATGGGACAGAGAGGTTGTTTTCGATAGACTTTTAGATCAAGAAAATCATTTTTCAAAAAATGGTTAGAAAGAAATGCAAGAATAAAAAGCTAGGATGAAAGTATTGAAGAAAGAAAATAAAATAAGGATAACCAAGTAAAAGAAACAATAGTAGTAATAAAATATCTGAAAACACATATATCAATATACGTTCTGTATCAAGAAAATTGGGTTCAGTTGTATTCATTGTATCAGACTCTACCAAAGAAGTTCTCTTATTTTTATTTTAGAATTTTGAAATGGAATTGAAATAGAAATGAATACACAGTACTCAGGCAGTCGACCTTAATTAACTGGTTTAAAACTAGCGACTAATTAAACAGTACCTGTGAATTCTTGCTTCCATGACCCCCGTTGGACCTCTTTTCTACATTCCCTTCATTGTTTTTGTCAACATTTCTGGACCCAATGTGAGATTTTTTAAGACGTAAAAGTCCCTTCCACCTAGTAGAACTTTTGGGAGGCCTCAATGAAAAATCATCTTTATCCTCATGAAGGAGTTCATCTCGTAGAGTTGTTGTCTTGTGAGAGCAACTTTCTTTCAAGGGCAACAATCTACCCTTGGAAAAAAGTTGGTCAGCACTCATCATGGAATAATTAGTGACATTGAATTCAAAGTCAGAGGAAACAGGAGCATCCCTATAGACCCTATCATTCTTCATCATTTGGTGAAGTTGAGAAGAATGAGAAATAGAATTGCTACGTGATGATTCGACAAAGTCATTAGAGAAGGAGATTCTCGGACTCATAGGAGTCCCAAAACCTTTGTGGTCGGATGAGTTTTGGTTGTACATGATGTCTAAGCATGCCATGGAGAATGAGTGCTCTTGGAGCTACTCCTACATAAGGTAGTTGAGCTGAGTGCATTTGGAACAAAATGACGAGTTTAACTTTTAGTGTGGATCTTTTTTTTTTTTTTTTAATTGATATTCAGGTCATTTAAAAGATATGGTATAGGTAAACTTTAATAATAAGTGAAATTAATAATCTGAAAAACAAGGTAGCATCTTTGCAACATGTTAAAATACGTTGATATTGTGACATTTTTTAACAGTGTCAACATAAGTAGATTTATGATTTAAATTTTATGAATTCACATTCTTAATTATAACAACTCATAACTAATGGCTTATAAGCATAAGTCATAATCTAATTTATGACTTTTGACTTATTTTTGTTACAACAACAACAATAACATTCCCAATGAAGTCCCACAATGTGGGATCTGGGGAGGGTACGCAGACCTTACCCCTATCTCGAAAGATCGGGAGGCTGTTTCCGAAAGACCCTCGGCTCAAGAGAAAATATGACGAGAAAAGGTAAGATAAGCACAAATAGCTCAAAGCAATATGAAAATGCAACTTACGAAAGCGAAAAAGCCCTGATAAAGCAGTCTGAGAAAAAGAAGCAGTGGCTACCATAGATAAATAAGATAGTCGAGATACAAGAAACAACTATAGTAGCAAGAACCAAAGGACAATAAATTGTAGATCAAAACTGCGACTACTAGTATGAAGGGATAAGCGGGACAATCTAATAGCCTTCTACCCTAATCTGAGTCCTCCATAGCCTCCTATCTAAGGTTATGTCCTCGGTAAGTTAGAACTGCGCCATGTCCTCTCTAAGCACCTCTCCCCAATACTTCTTCGGCCTACCTCTACCTCTTCTGAAACCGTCCATAACCAAACTCTTATGCCTCCACACTGACGAATCTATGTCTGTCCTCTT
The DNA here is from genome assembly GCF_029784015.1 of Lycium ferocissimum. Classification (NCBI taxonomy): domain Eukaryota; kingdom Viridiplantae; phylum Streptophyta; class Magnoliopsida; order Solanales; family Solanaceae; genus Lycium; species Lycium ferocissimum. The sequence goes on from NC_081343.1 coordinate 36,984,096, forward strand.
CACATACCCAAACCATCTCAGCCGTGCTTCCCGCATCTTGTCCTCCACCGATATATGCCACTTCTACTTATCCCAGATATTTTCATTCCTAATCCTATCTCATCTGGTGTGCCCACACATCTATCGCAGCATTCTCATTTCCATAACTTTCATCTTTTGGACATGCGAGTTCTTGACCGCTTAACACTCCACCCCGTACAATAAAGTCTATCTCACTACCAATTTGTAGAACTTGCCTTTAATCTTTGGTGGCACCTTCTTATCACACAACACTCATAAAGCAAGCCCCCATTTTATCCACCATGCACCAATACGATGGGTGACATCATCATCAATATCCCTATTTCCTTGTATAATAGACCCATGATACTTGAAACTTCCTTTCTTTTGGATAGCTTGGAAAGCAAGCCTCACTTCCACGCCAGCCTTATGTGTCACATCACTAAACTTGCACTCCATGTACTCTGTCTTGGTCCTACTTAACTTGAATCCTTTAGACTCCAGAGTTTGTCTCCACACCTCCAGCTGAACATTCACTCCGCTACGGGTCTCATCAATCAAGGCTATGTCATCTGCGAATAACATGAACCATGACACCTCACCTTTAATTTGTTGTGTCAAACCATCCATCATCAAGGCAAATAAAAATGGGCTAATAGTTGATCCCTGGTGCAATCCCATCTCCACTGGGAAGTGCTCCGAGTCTCCTCCCACTGTCCTTACCCTAGTATTGGCTCCCTGATACATGTCCTTGATCGCCCTAATGTATGCCACAAGTAACCTTTAGCCTCCAAGCATCTCCATAAAACCTCTTTTGGCCCTTTGTCGTAAGCCTTATGAAACCATGTGTGCGTCTCTCTTCCTCTCCCTATACTGCTCCACCAATCTCCTCACAAGATGAATGGCTTTTGCAGTCGAGCTCCCCGGCATGAATCGAAGTTGGTTCTCTGAAATGGACACGCCTCTTCTCACCCTCATCTCTACCACCCTTTCCCACACTTTCATAGTGTGACTCAGCAGCTTAATACCTCTATAGTTGTTGCAACTTTGGATGTTGCCCTTGTTCTTGTACAAAGGGACCATCGTACTCCACCTCAATTCCTCGGGCATCTTCGCCTTCTTAAAAATGACATTAAACAACCAGTCAGCCAAACCTATCCCACCTGCACTCTTCCAAAATCACGACGCATCCTACGAACATCACCCTTAACCTCCTCGACCTTTATACTCCTACAATATCCAAAATCACGACGCATCTCAGAGTACTCCAAATCTCGCAACACAAGGTCTCTGTCACCTTCATTGTTCAAGAGTTTATGGAAGTATGACTGCCATCTTTGTCTAATCAGAGCATCCTCTACCAATACTTTGTCATCCTCGTCCTTGACGCACTACTCCAATATTTTTGTTATTTTGGCTTTGAAACAAGTGCTTAAAAGTACTCCCTCCATTTACTTTTACTTGTCCACTATTTCAAAAATAGATTTTCACTTTTACTTGTCCACTTTCGCATATCAAGATAAAAATAATTTATTTTTGCTGTTTTGCCTTTGCATTAAATACTTATTCCAAATCATTTTTTGAATCCAATGCAATTATAGACCAATTAATATGGGTATCATGGTAACATATGCACTTCATTTATTATTTCTTAAAGACTGTGCAACTGCAAAGTCCATAGTAGATAAGTAAAAGTGAACAAAGAGAATACTTTTTTTTTTAATCTTACTCAAACACTACAAAAATACTTAAAAGCACCTAAAATAAGTCAATCCTAATGGACTCTAAGTTGATTTGAAAGAAATAAGGAGGCTTTAACTTTTATATAGTGTACAAGTTTACTTAGTATTTAACATTATCACACCTAAAAGATAACCGGCTAACAAGATTGGCTTAAAGGCAAGCAACCGAAGCCATTGCCTTAGACCCAAAAGTTAGAAGACATCAAAATACTATAATATATATATATATATATGGGTCTTGCTAACATACTGCGTGCAAGATACCCATTTTTGTTTTATCCAAAATATCCTTACTATTTTCTACTAAAGTATTAAAATAAGGGACATTTTTGTCATTTCATTGGAAAAACCAATTCATTTCCCTCCCTCCTTTTACACCCAAAAATTCAGCGATTGTAGCGGTCAAGGAGACCAAGTCCCTGCAATTTTTTAGTATTTTATAAGGCCCAATCGTCTGCGACTCTGCGTCATGAAAATCACGTTTGAGATTGTGAAAGCGTTAGAAGTTAAATTCTATGGAGAAAATTAGCAACGGGGGAAGTTTGGTGTTACATTGAATGAATCTGAAATAAAAAAGGAGAGAAGGACAAAAACTTCTGGGTTTTTACAGATTTCGACCCATCTCCTTAGCTTCAATTTCTTCTTGATGGATTGTAAATTATGTTCTGAAATTGAGATTCTTCCGGCCATTAAACCAATATTCTTTCTAACTTAAGGGCATATATTTCTTGGCAACATTTCTAACTTTGAAATCAGTAACTCCTCCAAGCTCTATTGACACTAAACTCCTCTAATGACACTAAACTAAAAACTAACTCAAAATTGAAAGACACGTTTTAGTTATTACAGATTCTGGCCATGGTGTCCTTTTAGTTAATATTGAAGATGTATCCGGGTGACTGGAAATGACAGAGAGTGTGGGGAACAAGAAAGGAGGACAGAGCCTCAGAAGTCAAGAAAGGGACAAGAAAATGGGGTACCAAAAGTGTTGGGTTCAGTATTATTTGTAAAATGACCAAAAATCCTCCTCCATTAATATGTTCCAATAAGCTATTAAGGATATTTTGGGTAAAACATAAATGGATATCTTGCTAACATACTACCTTCGTAGTATGTTAGCAAGACCCATATATATATATATGTGTATATATATATAAATTCAATGTTTTTTCTTTCATTTGTAGTACAAGTAAGTTCGTAAATTATGGTAATTTTTTTTTCTATTATCAGTTAGTATATTTACTTCCCTCTTCAATTCTGATTTCATCATTTGTATTACGTACATTCATTTCGTTTTCTTGTGTCTAAAATTTCAATCTAAACTTAATTTTTTCTGAATTAATTAGCTATCTTTTGTTCTCGTTTAATTGATCCATAAATCAGAAACAAGGCTTTCGTGCCTCCTTGAGACAGAAATTTTATGGAAATAAGTTTAAGGGCATCTTAAATAGGTCTAGCTGTAGGCCATAATTTTCATTGAACTGCTCCTGGCGAGTCTATTGACTTGAAAAATAAGGTAACTTGGACTTGCTATATATTAAAATACACGAAAATTGTAACACATTTTTTACACTGTCAATAGATATTGGTCTTGGATATAAACTTAAAAGAGTTTAATCTTCAAAGTTTTTAATACAAACATTATTGTCCTTCTAACATTAATTAATACATTAATATGAGTTTAGAATTTATAGTACTTAATCAGCTGAACCCAGTGAGAATACGTATCATTCGCCGCCAAGTGTCAAGTTTATATAAGTTGAATCCAAATGAGAATTCCGTCCACCCCTAGAGCAACAGGAAGGTACTCTTTTCCTCAAATAAATTCCTAAGAGGACCCCTACACAGCTACACTGTTTACAACTGTGTGTTTATTTTATATTGTCAGGAGGAGTTGGGAGAGTATTACTGGAGGTGTCTTTTCATTTTTGGTTCAAATTATATTCAGGCCTTCAGGGTATGTCTTTGACTATGTGTTTGGTGTATAGGGGTGTCAATTGTCATATAATGATGGTGATTTTTTTTGGCATTGCGTGTTAGTTTGGCGTTGAGTGATAATTCTGAGTGTTCTTCTGACAAATAAATCTATGATAGAATCTCATGAAGAAGGAAGCCACTTTGCCATTTCACAATATGTTAAATTAATCATTGCACTCTTGTTGGAGTTTTCTTTTCCTGTCCTTTGATGCCCTGTTAAAATGTCAATTTCATTATCGGATGGACAATTCTGTTATATTTTGTGTTCCGTGCATTCACACCTAAATTCGTTCTTTTTTGCCTAAGGTTAGTGAAAAATATCTCACATTTTAGCGCCCAACAAGGAAATAATTGCATAAGAGACGTAGAAAATCAGCCACGTTTATGAGTCTAGCTACATTTATTTTATGTATTTTGTCGGGATCTAGCAGAGTATGTCATGTTACTCTTGACTACTTCGCTTACATGAGTTTTCCCAAGTATATTAGTTTCAAACTCAAACAAACAAAAAGGTTGCCATAAGTAACGGGTAATATAACTCTTAATAGTCTATGTTACTCGGATCTTCCAAAATGGTCATAGCATTTGTGGCAAAAAAATTTAAACTGTAAGTACTAATTTTAGGAGAATCTGAAGATATTTTTGAAGGATTCGAGCAACATAATTAATAGGTAAACAATAAATATAATGGACCTTAACAGAAGGCAATGCCTACGAAAATTCACATGATATCCCAAATTAATCTGTACTCCCTCCGTCCATTTTTACGTGTCCTCTATATTAAAAATAGATGCCCAGTTTAACAGAATTTAACACTTAGTTCCTAATTTACCCTTAGTGGTCGTTTGGTTCATGGTATAAGAGAAGTTATCCCGGCGCTAATTTTTATACCACGTTTGGTATAAGGTATAAAATAATCCCGGAATAAATTTATACCTTGCACCAAGCGTGGTATAAAAAAAACATTTGGAATAGCCCACCTTATACCTTCTTAACCAGCTTATCTTTGGGATTATTTTATCATCTTTTAGATGGTATAAAATAATCCATTGTATGGGATAAATTAGTCTAGGGATTATAATCCCGGGACTATTTCGACCAGCAACCAAACGACCACTTATTATTTACTATAATCACTTATCAATGCATTTTCCAAAACATTGCCTTTATTATAATCAAAGGGTGATATAGTAATTTTGACTCCTTAATAGGCGTATCAAATCAATACATGATAAGTAAAAATGAAGGGGGAGTAATGGATATACAAAAAGTTAAAAGGTGGGGTCAGGAAGGACATAAAGAGAAAATGGAATGTCACATAACCAAGACCAAGAAGAGGGGTTGTTAATTGGAACTAACGAATAGAGGGAAGGGGATGTCAGTTTGCTTTTGGTTAGCAATGAAGAAACCAAAACAATACAATAGTCATGAGTCATGATATTAAAGGATAGGTAGGATAAGAGTAATGTTTTAAATGCTTTCGGCTAAGAAAGGGCAGAGAGAAAAATCAGAGCAGAAAGAGAGGGGAAAGGGGGGCTAATCTGTGCAGAGAATGCAGCATGAAGCAGTTACGCAGAATAAGGTGCAGTAAGGACGAACTGGGCATCTATGGACTTCTATTTGACTCATCTTTGACGTGTATTTGTATGTCATTAACACTGAATGAGCTGGCTATATATGAATCTCAGAGGGACCACTCTATCTTGATCATCTCTTTAATTAAATGCAACTCATTTTTTTTTTCTTGTGTTTTTTTTTTTTGTAAATGCAACTCATTTGACTTATTAAACTACTCCAGCTAATACGTTAAAAACTTATCTACATGTCAGAGTCTGGAACTTTTCTGACCAAAAAAAAAAAAAATGGAACCAAACTAACCCATTAAAAAAAAAAAAAAATCAAAGTAGGCTTCACGCACAGATTCTGTGCGTGAAAGGGCCAAAGTGTACATTATTCTGTGCGTGAAACCGATCTACCAAAATCCCACTGCAACCTCCCATTTCCAGCATACTTTTCTCTTTCATTTCCTCCTTTTTCACCTTTTCAACACACTTTTGCACTCCCAAAAACATGTCTCAAAGTTTTGAAACTTCAAAGTTTGCTATACAACTGGACCGTATTTGTGAATGCGGTTATTACGTAAACTAAAAACATCAAATACCCAAGATAATCCAAGGTCGCCTTTTTTGGCATTGTAAAGTGCCCGAAATAAGTGTTTTTACATTTTTTAGTTTTTTTTTCCTTCACGTTTTCCACATATTTTACTTAAAAAAACTGATTTTCTTGTAATGTTTATAAGATATGGGCGGTTGCAAACACTTTCGGTGGGAAGATAGCATTCACGTGGATAAAACGGTGGAGGCGAAAAAAAATGAATTTTCTTTGAAGGCTAAACTTAGAGACGCTCAACACGAGAAAATAGCTTTGAAAGAAAAACTTAAATTGTGGAAGATTATTTGTGCTATCTTGTTGTTGTTCATTATTTATATGTATTTTGTTTATTAAGTTTAATATTTCTATGGATTATGTTTTTTACTAGTTGTACATTTTCCCCTATAATGTAATCCGCACCCTTTATGTACTAATTTATTTGTGTTTCTTTGTTAAATTGTCAATTAATAATAGACTTTAACAATAAAAGCAAATTAAAAACATGTAAACTAATTCAAATTGATGACTTCATCATAAAATAAAAATACAAATTAACGACCTTTAGTCCGAAACTTAAATGACCAATAATCTAAGACAGTGAGCCTAAATAGACCCTAATCGTCATCAGAATAGAAGTCCTCAATATCGTCCTCAGAACGATAATGGCGGTCTCTTAACACACATCTTTTTTTCAGGAGATGTTAGTTCTTTACCGGTTGATGATGTTTGTTCTTCGGCCAACTTTAGCATGTAAAATCTACAACGTCTTGCCAACATTCTATTGTTTTCTTTTCTAATCCTTTGTACGGCAAGCTCACAATTTTTTGGACCTACTCGAGGCATTGTTATTGATTACCTTGTTGGGATTGGAGCGTTGAAAATTTTCAAGTCACGAACAAGACGTTCTGATTCGGCAATCCGATGTGACCATTCTCGGTGTAAACCGCAATAACATTCTCGCGGATCTAAACATTTCACACTGCAGAAATCATCATTACGCTCTATAAGAAGGTGGGGATTTAGCTCGTCTAGTTTGAAATCACTGGTATCACTCGAAAAACTACTATGATTTGAACTCTCATCATCACTGCTATTTGGTTCTTTTGGAAGGAGTAAAGACCAAGCTGAATTTCTACTACTCGACATTGAATATGTTATAGTCTAATAACAAAAAAAAAGGCTACTTATATAGTTGCAAACCCCCAAGTACCCTCAGGGGGGGGGGTTTCTTTATGACCCTACCTACTTCCCTTATTATAAGAAAAATATTAATCTTTATCGGATATTTCACAGTCCGAATCCCACTTGGATCTAAATCTTGTGCTACTATGTATACCATATTCTACCCTATGGTAACGTATTTGCATCCAATTGTTTTCTTCGCAAAAATGATTAAGAGCAAAATTAAACTCTTGTGGAGTTCCACGAAGTATTGACATAGCACGTTTTTTATGGGCGTTTAAGCCCTCCTGAAGCTAACTTTTGCTCCAGTGCTTCAGCCTTCCTAACACGCCAATTTCACTCCTCTCTCATTGTTTTATTGTATTCTCGACTGAATCTTTTGTTAGGGTTATTTCAGTAATGAAAATCATCATCATCTAGTTCTCATGTCCTACCCATTGCTTCAAATATGTTTCTTTGGGGTAAAACATGTAATAGAATCAAGATTACCAAATTGGGTGTAGAATGTCATGATAACTCGTTTTAAAGTGAATACTAGTTGTTTGTCAATCATGTTATATATAGTCCTGCATTTTTTGACCGTTTTATTTGAATTTAATTCATATTGCGCAACATTTCAATGCGCAATATAACATGATTTGACAACACATCATGGTTAAAAATTACAGCTTTTTTATGACACCCATGCTTGATTTGACAACACATCATGCATACCAATTTCAGCTTTTTTAATGACACATAAATGACCGATTTGACAATACAATGCTGCATTTTTTGACCGTTTATTTGAATTTAATTCATATTACGCAACATTTCAATGCGCAATATAACATGATTTGACAACACATCATGCATCCCAATTTGACTTTTTTATGACACATAAAGGACCAGGTTGACAATACAATCGCATTTTTTTTGATTTATTTGAATTTAATTCATATTATGCAATATTTCAATGTGCAATATAACATGATTTGACAACACATTATGCATGCCAATTTCAGCTTTTTTTATGGCACATAAATGACCAATTTGACAATACAATGCTGTATTTTTTGATCGTTTATTTGAATTTAATTCATATTACGCAACATTTCAATGCGCAATATAACATGATTTGACAACACATCATGCATGCCAATTTCAGCTTTTTTATGACACATAAAGGACTGATTTGACAATACAATGCTGAATTTTTTGACCGTTTATTTGAATTTAATTCATATTACGCAACATTTCCATGCTTTTTGACCGTTTATTTGAATTTAATTTATATTACGCAACATTTCAATGCGCAATATACCATGATTTGACAACACATCATGCATGCCAATTTTAGCTTTTTTATGACACATAAAGGACTGATTTGATAATACAATGCTGCATTTTTTGACCGTTTATTTGAATTTAATTCATATTACGCAACATTTCAATGCGCAATATAACATGATTTGACAACACATCATGCATGCCAATTTCAGCTTTTTTATGACACATAAAGGACCGATTTGACAATACAATCTTTTTTTTGACCGTTTATTTGAATTTAATTCATATTACGCAACATTTCAATGCGCAATATAACATGATTTGACAACACATCATCCATGCCAATTTCAGCTTTTTTATGACACATAAAGGATCGATTTGACAATACAGTACTGCATTTTTTGACGAAAATGGTGACTATTGCGCAATATTTCGATGCGCAATGGGGGTCAATATGAATCTATTTAAGAAGAATGTTGGACGAGGTAAAAACTCATTCATTTCATAAGTTTAAGTCTCTTAAGTCATTCAAAAAACCTCTCTTAAGTCATTGAAAAGAAAAAAAGAAAAAAAATCAAACTTCCTACAAAAAAATGGCTCAAGATATTCCACCAGTTAAGGTTTCAATACATTAGGATGGTATTATCCTTGATGACAATAGTACAGTCCGTTATAATAAAAGACCAAACATTCATGTTAAATGTCCACTTGAAATGTCTTAATGAATCACTAATCACTTACATATATGAAAAAATAAAGGTTAGTCCAGATGAGTATGAAATCTCTATAACAGGCAGATATCCACAATCAGTTTCCCATGGTATAGTGCTTTATGGTAGACATTATATCAATGATGATGATTCTTTGAGGGATTATTTGAATGCTCCAGAAGAATTAAAACATTTAGTTGCCCTTAATGTTCTTGAGATGTACATTGAAAAGATACCCCAAGAGGCCCCGCAAGAACAGCCCAGTCATGTTAACAAGTATGGGGATATTAGTTCTTACGGGGACATTTTGAGTGGCCAGGTCTTTGCTGGAAAATCTTACCCAACAATTTAATCAAACTTGGTAAATATGCATTCTTATATTATTATTTTGTGCAGTAGCACATGTTTATTGTATGTATTGGTAAATAACCATTTTTAAATCTTTGTAAGGGTTGTAGACCTGATACGAGTAATATTGGGCAATCATCTCAGTTTAGTGGAGCAGGTCATTATTATCAAAACACTTAGTTCAGTGGAGCTGATTTTTATAATAATTTTCAGTTAGATGCAGCTAATTGTTATCAAAACTCGCCAGTGGTACCAACTGTGGATGTTGGGCAGTCTTCTCAGTTTGGTAGAGTCGATCATTCTCCACACTATGCTCATTCTCAATAGATGTAGGTTCATCACCTTGATGTTAATTAATATATATATATATATATATATATATATATATATATATATATATATATATATATATATATATATATATATATGAATTTGGAATTTAACATATGCTTTTTATCGTGTAGGAGGAGGCCTTTCTTAGATGGCGCTGATTGTCCAAGTTATGTGGATACATCAGAGAGTGATGGCGATGAACCAGCTAATAATGTAGAGGTAACCGATGATGAAGATAGTGAAGGGGATGAAGAATATACGCATTTTAGTCCCCAGAACTAACTTACCACCACGTGCCACCTCCGATGGCGGAAAACCCAATTCCTGACAACCCAATGCAGTGGCATCCTTCGTATTCCATATCTTGACAGTCTACAAGGTCGTGAGGATGAATTTGTCTTCACAAGAAATGGTGATATAAGTCGCCAAAAAATGTGGATTGAACCAAAAAATCTCATGACTGATGAATGCGTCCTTGCAAAGGGAATGATGTTGCATCAAAAAAGGCGTTGCAACGTGTTACACCTTGGAAAAATTCCCGTTAACGTACAGTGAATAGGCTGACGAAGGGTATGATGTATACGATGTTTCGATAAGTAAGAAATAGCATTTGATGGTCCTAATTAAGATTTCCAAAGACGTTCGAGGTAAGAGAAGAAAGTTGTTAAGGAAAGAAAGTCATATGTTTTGTGTTGGATAAGAATTTTCAGTATCAAGTTAATGACGTTCTAATAATGTTTTGGAGAAGGGTTATGACGTCCCTTAGAATGGTATTGAGGTGTTAAACAAGTGTTAAGAAGGTTCCATAAGGATCGGAGATCAAACGAGCCGACGAGAACAAGTCTCGGTTAGCTGGGCAACATACGGCCAGACATACTGGCTGTATAAAATTCACGGACCGTATGTCCAGTCGTAGATTCAGCCCAGAATGGTATGTCTCACTGGACCAGATCTACGGCCAGACATACGGCCGCATAGAAAATATACGGACCGTATGTTGGTCCGTAAATCTCAGTCGGGATAGATTGTGAATTAATATAAGGACCTCTCTTTCATTTCATTTTTCATTTCATTCCCACTCCACAAGTCAAGAAACCTCTAGAACATTCTCTCTACACTTCATCCACAAGAACACAAAGGAAATTGATGATCAACTTCATCAAACCAACAAGAATCAAGAGTGTGAAACCCATTAAAGTCATCTAAACCAAGAAATCCCAAGAGAAGTGAAATAGGGTTTTGGTGCTAGAAGAGTATTTCCACTCAAGACTTATTTCTACACTATCTAAGGTGAGTTTCATGATCTTCTCATGTGGTTTGAAGTATTGATAGGTTGAAACACTTGGATTGTACTAGAATATAGAAAATGGGTCATAAATGTGTGAATAGTATCATTGTTGAGTAGTAGTTGGAATGAATCATGAAAATGGATATGTTGAGATTATAAATATGTTATAAATGACATTTAGAACATGGAATAAGTATTGTATGTGAAAGGACACGATAGTGAACTTTGGTCATGATTATGGAGAATTTGGAGTGAAATTGTGGAATGTGGGCAATGCAATTGAATGATGATTGTTGTTTATGATATTGTGATGGTTGTTATAAATGTTTAGGAGTTGATATGGAATATGGAGGAAGTCGTATAAACAAAGGAAATGCTGCCCAATTTTCTCTAGCTTTAGTAAGCCCATTCTTATAATTGTTTAGCTAATGTCGATACAAATTCTCTTGAAGGTAGAACGTGTGCATTAAAGGAGAGCAAGCAAGCGATAGAATAGTTAAACGACAAAGGTATGTGAGGCTAGTCCTTCCTTTCTAAGGCATGAATCTTATGGCATGAATTTCCTCCTTCTTCATGAATCTCCTATCTTCAAGAAAACTATGAGTCCTTGTTCATGAAGAGCCATATGAGATAAGAGATATACGATGAGTATGATAATGATGATGATAAGCTTAAGTGTAAAGAAGCTATAGTTCATGATATGATGTTCCTATAAAGCTAATGATGCTATCTATAATCTATCGATGTTGATCATTATATACACTCACCTTATGCTCGTTCCTTCAAGGTGAGGCAGAATGCTTATGAATGCTCCATAATGAAATCGGGGGTCCACGACCTTATGTCACCCCGATAGAGTATGATTATCTATGAGTTTCTATGCATGCATTATGATGAGTTATGATGAGCATATTATGATGATATTACACCGTGCCTATATGGTCGGGCTGTCACCGCCAAGGCGGGCAGCTATACACCATGGCCAGATGGCATGGGCAGACACCACTAATGGGCGGCATGAGACTGTACCCCGGACGCGGGAGGCCTGGACGCAGGCTAATGTTATTGATTATCACAGCATACCTATATGGTCGGGCAGCTTGTACATTTATGCATATATGACATGATGATGATTATGACTGTAAGCCAGCATGCATTATTTCTTTTATGATTCAGTCAGTTATAGATTGCTCCTCATTTGATGCTCCCTTATTTCATTGATGTTCCATTATTGTTTATGCCTTACATACTCAGTACATGTTCGTGCGACGTCCTTTTTCCTTGGACGCTGTGTTCCCACGAGTGGCGGGGAGACGGTACAGATCCATAGGAGCTATCAGCAGATTTACAGAAGCCCTCCTTCATCCCGGAGGTGCTATTTTGAGACAGTATTTTTGTGTATATATATTTTGGGCACGACGGGGTCCTGTCCCGTCCACACTAGTACTCTAGTAGAGGCTCGTAGATACGCAGTGTGGATAGTATAGTCTCACAGTCTTTCATGTATATGCATGTATTTATATATTATTTTGATCGCCTAAAAGGCTTATGTTTATAAAGTAAATATATTTCAAATGATAATAGTTTCTATGATTATGAGTATATATTATGAATGAGAGCAGAATGAGCGGTGTTCAGTGGTTAGTCCCGGATACCCATCATGGCCCTATTCGGGTCGTGACAGAAGTGGTATCAGAGCAATTCAGTCCTAGGAAGTGTCTACGAGCCGTGTCTAGTAGAGTCTTGTTTATGGTGTGTTGCGCGCCACGCTAATAAACAAGAGGCTACAGGGCATTTAGGAAAAATGACCATCTTTCTTCTTATGAAATCGTGCAATAGAATCGTGTATAAGATTTAATCCTCCCTAATAAGTGTGCTATGATTTCAGAAATGCCGCCAAAGGGAAAAGCTAAAGCCGCCCAGAAGGGCAAGACTACGATGAAAAGGCGGGCAGAAGGAGAGCCGCCAATGAATGTAGATGAGGGTGGTGAATCACACCATGAGGCTCTATCTAATGCCTCCACTACTCCGCCTATTACGGAAGAACAAGAAGGGGCTTCGGCTCCAGCCTATGCCTCCAGTTCCTCCACCGACTACTTCGGGTCAACAAGTGACCGAGGCCATTCATTTATTAACACAGTTGGTTGCCGCTCGAGCACAATGGCAAAATGCGGGCCCAGTGATCGGTCGGCTAGTACTAGAGCCGTGACTTTCATGAGTTTGAGTCCTCGAGTTTTTGGGTCAAAGCGGATGAAGACCCGCAAGGTTTTATTGATGAGATGTTGAGAACATTGCGGATTATTCATGCCTCGGGCGAATCGTGAGTTGGCATCTTAGACTCGGGATGTGGCGGTATTATGGTATAATAATTGGATGGCATCGAGAAAAGAGAATGCGCCTCCTCCGATTTGGCAAGAATTTGTAGATGCTTTCATTCGCCACTATTTGCCACCGGAGGTCCGCCGAGCTAGAGCGGATAGATTTTTAAATTTGAAGCAAGGAAATATGAACGACCGGGAGTATAGCCTTCAATCTAACTCCTTGGCTAGATATGCCCCGACTATGGTGGCCGATATGGGAGATCGGGTGCATAGGTTTGTGAGTGGCTTAGGGCCACATTTGTTCAAGGATTGTTTAACGGCTTCATTGCAAGATGGGATGAATATTTCCCGCATTCAAGCTCATGCCCAAAATCTAGAAGGACAACAACCTCCGCAAAGGGGTGATCGTGATGTTGAGAGAGGGCAAAGCAAAAGGGCCAGATCTATGGGCATAGGTAGTGATTATAGAGGAGGATCAAGGCAGACATATTCCAGGTACTCAGGACAGTCGGTGACTAGTGCACCTCCCCGATTTACAGGCAGGAGATTTGATCGCTCCTTTCATTCAGGACAGGGTCAGAGTTCGAGGGCCCCGGAGTTCACGATTTGGGGAGACTATGCCGGAGAGGAGACCTCCAGTACCGCGATGTAGCCAGTGTGGTAGATTACACTCCGGACCGTGCCACCAGGTTCAGATGCTTGTTATACTTGTGGCCAGGTTGGGCATATGATGAGAGATTGCCCGTTGATGAGCGGTAGAGTTGGGGTCCAGCCCACAGGATCAGCGGCTGGCTCTTCTTCAGTGCGCCCGGTAGGGCAGACTCCCCAGATTCCAGCAGGCCGCGGTAGAGGCCGAGGGGGAGCATCTACTTCAGGTGCCACTCAGCCCCGCATAGATGCTTTAGCTGGACGACAGGATCTTGAGTTCTCCCCAGATGTGGTTACAGGTACATTGTCCGTATTTTCTCATGATGTGTATGCATTGATAGATCTGGGTTCCACACTATCATTTATTACTCCATATGTTGCTAACCGTATTGGGGTGAAACCCGAGCCAATTAAACCTTTTGAGGTATCTACTCCGGTTGGTGATCCCGTGATAGCTAGACAAGTGTACAAAGATTGTATGATTGAGATATGTGGTCGCCAGACTAAAGCTGATTTAGTTGAGCTGGAGATGTTAGATTTTGATGTGATTATGGGTATGGATTGGTTGGCCTCATGTTATGCTAATGTTGATTGCCGAATGAAAGTAGTCCGATTTCAATTTCCGGGAGAGCCCATGCTTGAATGGAAGGGTAATACAACATCTCCAATAGGTAAGTTTATTTCCTACCTTAAGGCAAGAAATATGATAGCTAAGGGCTATATTTACCATTTAGTCCGAGTTCATGACATCGAAGCAAAGTCGCCAACTTTTCAATCCGTTCCGGTAGTGAGTGAATTCCCGGATATATTTCCAAATGAACTTCCAGGCCTTCCTCCAGAAAGAGAAATTGACTTCGCTATTGACGTGTTGCCGGATACCAAACCTATTTCTATTCCTCCTTACCGAATGGCCCCGGCAGAATTGAAAGAGTTGAAGGCACAGTTGAAAGATTTGCTTGAGAAGGGGCTTATTAGACCCAGTTCATCACCGTGGGGAGCACCAGTTCTATTTGTAAGAAACAAAGATGGCTCCCTACGAATGTGCATCGATTATAAGCAGTTGAATAAAGTGACGATAAAGAACAACTATCCTCTTCTAAGGATTGATGATTTGTTTGATCAATTACAGGGTGCCAAGTGGTTTTCCAAAATAGACTTGAGATCGGGTTATCATCAAGTGAGAGTTAGAGAGGAAGATATTCCCAAGACAGGAAGATATTCCTAAGACAGCCTTCAGAACGAGATATGGCCATTATGAATTTCGAGTGATGGCATTTGGGCTAACTAATGCTCCAGCAGTGTTCATGAATTTAATGAATAATGTATTCAGGCCTCTCTTGGATCTGTTCGTGATAGTATTCATTGATGATATTCTGGTGTATTCTCGCACAGAATCAGAACATGCAGATCATTTACATATTGTTCTTGGAGTTCTTGGAACTCGAGAATTATATGCAAAATTTTCAAAGTGCGAGTTTTCGCTAAATTCTGTGACATTCTTGGGTCATGTGATTTCAGATGATGGCATTCGAGTTGACACTCAGAAGATTGAAGTTGTGAAGACTTGGTCGAGGCCGACGACACCTACAGAAGTTCGTAGTTTTCTGGGATTGGCAGGTTATTATAGAAGATTCGTAGAGGGCTTTTCATCTATTTCGAGCCCCATTGTGAAGCTAACCCGGAAGTCGGCCAAATTTCGGTGGAATGATGCTTGTGAGCGTAGTTTCAAGAGTTGAAGGACGAGTTAACCTCAGCTCCAGTCTTAACACTTCCAGAAGGGCCGGATGGTTATGTCGTGTATTGTGATGCTTCTGGCGTTGGGTTAAGGTGTGTATTGATGCAGCATGGTAGAGTCATTGCTTATGCTTCGAGACAACTGCGGAAACATGAAAAGAACTACCCAACTCATGATCTTGAATTAGCCATAGTTATTCATGCATTAAAAGTGTGGAGACATTACTTGTATGGTGTACATGTTGATATTTTATACCAATCACAAGAGTCTTCAATATATCTTCAAACAGAAGGAGTTGAATCTGCGACAGAGGCGGTGGATAGAATTATTGAAAGATTATGATGTGAATATTTTATACCACTCCGGGAAAGCAAATATGGTAGCCGATGCGCTTAGCCGCCGATCTATGGGTAGCCTATGTGAAGTTCCTTCGGAGCAGAAAGAAATGATTCATGAACTCCATCAACTAGCTAATCTTGAGGTACGTTTAATTGATTCGGGTGGTGCGAGGAGTTAGTGTTAATAATCCTACAGTTTCGTCCTTGAACATGGAAGTGAAAGAGCGGCAGTACGAAGATCCTCAGTTGAGCCACTATAGAGATACATGTCATGCAAAGGAGGAGACTCCATTTGAAACTTCCATGGATGGGATTCTTAAATACCGAGGCAGGCTATGTGTTCCAAACGTTGCAGAATTGCCTCGTCGGATTCTAGAAGAAGCTCATTATTCTCGGTATTCTATCCATCCAGGAACGACAAAGATGTATCATGATCTCAAATTGATATATTGGTGGGATGGCATGACGAGAGATATAGCGGAATTTGTAGCGCAATGCCCAAATTGCCAACAAGTGAAGATCGAACACCAAAAGCCAGGGGGATTATTGCAAGCAATGGAAATTCCTACTTGGAAATGGGAGGTGATCAACATGGATTTTATTGTAGGATTGCCCCGTTCCCGAGGCAAGTATGATTCTATATGGGTGATTGTGGATAGATTGATGAAAGCAGCTCATTTTCTTCCAGTCAGAACCACACACTCAACAGAAGATTATGCAAGGTTGTATATTAAGGAAATTGTGAGACTTCATGGTTTTCCAATATCCATTATCACAGACAGAGGAGCGCAATTTACAGCTAAGTTCTGGAAATCCTTCTAAGAAGGTTTGGGTACTCAAGTAAAGCTTAACACGGCATTCCATTCGCAAACTGATGGGCAGGCCGAACGTACTATTCAGACCTTGGAGGATATGCTACGAGCATGCGTGTTGGATTTTGGTGGTAGTTGGGATGACCACTTACCCCTAATTGAGTTTGCATATAATAATAGCTATCATTCCAGCATCCAAATGGCTCCATATGAAGCTTTGTATGGAAGGAAGTGCAGATCTCCAATTGGATGGTTTGAAGTAGGAGAAGTACAGTTAATAGGCCCTGAGTTGATTCAACAAGCGGTGGAAAAAGTCAAGGTGATTCGAGATCGATTGTTGACAACCCAAAGTCGCCAAAAATTTTATGCGGACAACCGCGGAAAGATTTAGAATTTCAAATTGGTGATTGGGTATTTAAAGTGTCGCCGATGAAAGGGGTGATGAGATTTGGTAAGAAAGGAAAGTTAAGTCCTCGATACATTGGACCCTATAAGATTATCCGTAAGGTGGGTCAAGTAGCTTATGAATTGGACTTTCCTTCAGAACTTGAATTAGTCCACCCAGTTTTCCATGTCTCGATGCTCCGCAAGTGTGTTGGAGATCCTACAAAGATTGCGCCGATAGATGATGTTCGTGAGAAAAGCTAGCTTATGAGGAGTGCCCATTGCCATATTAGACGAGGCATGTACGGAGACCGGAATAAGGAAGTAGCCGATGTTAAAGTCTTGTGGCGAAATAATAACCGAGAAGAGATGACTTGGGAAGCGGAAGAAGATGAAATCCACGTAACCGCACTTATTTCGGCCCGGAAGAGATCTATGATGAGACATCGAGATTATAAGGTATGTATATTTTTCTTTTATGCATATGGGTCGTGCGTACACCAATTTATATTGCTATTGTGTTGTGGCCCTATGAGGAGGTAATGTTATTGTGGGTTGTTGTGACGGGATGGTAGTGCCGTATTATAGGGAGACTACGCTTAAAATTTTTGTAGAATCCCCGATGACTTAACATTCAAGGACGAATGTTCCAAAAGGGGGGAAGAATGTTACACCTTGGAAAAATTCCCGTTAACGTACAGTGAATAGGCTGACGAAGGGTATGATGTATACGATGTTTCGATAAGTAAGAAATAGCATTTGATGGTCCTAATTAAGATTTCCAAAGACGTTCGAGGTAAGAGAAGAAAGTTGTTAAAGAAAGCAAGTCATATGTTGTGTGTCGGATAAGAATTTCGAGTATCGAGTTAATGACGTTCTAATAATGTTTTGGAGAAGGGTTCTGACGTCTCTTAGAATGGTATTGAGGTGTTAAACAAGTGTTAAGAAGGTTCCATAAGGATCGGAGATCAAACAAGCCGACGAGAATAAGTCTCAATGTTTGGGCAACATGCGACGGACATATGCGGCATCGTATAAAATCGGCCGTATGTATCGTAGTAAGTATAATCAGCCCGGAATGGTATGTCTCCTAGACCGGATCTACGGCCGGACATATGGCCGATGAAAATATACGGACCGTATGTGGGTCCGTAGATCTCGGTTGGGACGATTGTGAATTAATATAAGGACCTCTCTTTCATTTCATTTTCATTTCATTCCCACTCACAAGTCAAGAAACCTATAGAACATTCTCTCTATACTTCATCCACAAGAACAAAAGAAATTGATGATCAACTTCATCAAACCAACAAGAATCAAGAGTGTGAAACCATTAAAGTCATCTAAACCAAGAAATCCCAAGAGAAGTGAAATAGGGTTTTGGTGCTCGAAGGTACTTCCACTCAAGACTTGTTTCTACGCTATCTAAGGTAATTTTCATGATATTTTCATGATGTTTTAAGTATTGATAAGTTGAAACACTTGGATTGTACTAGAATATAGAAAATGGGTCATAAATGTGTGAATAGTATCATTGTTGAGTAGTAATTGGAATGAATCATGAAAATGGATATGTTGTGATTATGAATATTTTATAAATGACATATAAACATGGAATAAGTATTGTATATGAAAGAACATGATAGTGAACTATGATCATGATTTTGGAGGATTGGAGTGAAATTGTGGAATGTGGGCAATAATTGAATGACGATTGTTGTTATGATATTGTGATTGATGTCATGGATGTTTGGGAGTTGATATGGAATATGGAGGAAGCCGTATAAATAAAGGAAATGCTGCTCAATTTTCTCTAGCTTTAGTAAGTATGTTCTTATAATTGCTTAGCTAATGTCGATACGAATTCTCTTGAAGGTAGAACGTGTGCATTAAAGGAGAACAAGCAAGCAATATATTAGTTAAACGACAAAGGTATGTGAGGCTAGTCCTTTCCTTCTAAGGCATGAATCTTATGGCATGAATTTCCCCTTTCTCATGAATTTCATATCTTCAAGAAAACTACGAGTCCTTGTTCATGAATAGCCATACGAGATAAGAGATATACGATGAGTATGATAATGATGATGATAAGCTTAAGTCTAAAGAAGCTATAGTTCATGATATGATGTCCCTATAAAGCTAATGATGCTATCTATAATCTATTGATGTGGATCATTATATACACTCACCTTATATGCTAATTCCTTCAAGGTGAGGCAGAATGCATATGAATGCTCCATAATGAAATCGGGGGTCCACGACCTTATGACACCCCGATAGAGTATGATTATCTATAAGTTTCTATGCATGCATTATGATGAGTTATGATGAGCATATTATGATGATATTACACCGCGCCTATATGGCCGGGTAGTCACCGCCAAGGCGGGCAGCTATACACCATGGCCAAATGGCATGGGCAGACACCGCTAGTGGGCGGCATGAGATGGTACCCCGGACGCGGGAGGCACCGGACACGAGGCTAATGTTATTGATTATCACGCATTACCTATATGGTCGGGCAGCTTATATTTATGCATATATGACATGATAATGATTGTGAAAGTAAGCCGATGATTATTTCTTTCATGATTCACGATCGATTCTAGATTGCTCCTATTTGATGCCTCCTTATTTCATTGATGTTCCATTATTGTTTATGCCTTACATACTCGGTACAATGTTCGTGCGACGTCCTTTTCCTTGGACGATGTGTTCGTGCCCGCGGTAGGCGGGGGAGACGGTGCGGATCCATAGGAGCTATCGGATCTACGGAGCCTCCTTCATCCCGGAGGTGCTATTTTGAGACGGTATTTTTGTGTACATATATTTTGGGTACGACGGGGTCCTGTCCTGTCCATATGTCTAGTACTCTAGTAGAGGCTCGTAGATGCGCAGTTGTGGGTAGTATGGTCTCACAATCTTTCATGTGTATGCATGTATATATATTATTTTAATGGCCTAAAGGGGCGTATGTTTATAAAGTAAATATATTTCAAATGATAATAGTTTCTATGATTATGAGCATATAGATATATGAATGAAAGCAAATAAGTAACAGAATGAGCGGTGTTCGGTGGTTAGCCCCGGATACCCGTTATGGCCCGTAGCCGGGTCGTGACACAACAGGCCGTCAAAATGTATTGTATGAAGGATATGAGGGAGTTTAAGGTTGATGACTCAACCAAATCGGTGTGGAGGTTGGTTTGTAAGCGACAGACTCATGGTTGTCGGTGGTTGCTTCGTGGAATTGTTAAGCCTGATGGTCTGTGGGAAATCAGAAAATTCCATCCAAAGCACACTTGTGATATGGGACAAAATCGAGCGGATCATTTTAATTTAGATATA
>NC_081343.1:37004781-37042379 GCF_029784015.1 Lycium ferocissimum
TTGTACAGATGTCCGTTTGACCTCCATAATATACCGTTGGAAAGGTATTTCAAAGATCTACAACTTTCAAGAAGGAAATTTTCCCAAATTCCCTACAGATGTTTCCGTAATTCGACTGGAAGGCAGACGTATCAAAACTTAGCCGATTCTATAGACTTTTAAACGCCTTACTATTAGCCAGATTGAGATGATCATATCTCCTTGCTCTGATCTCTGATTGGCCTGGTCCTTATATCGTTAGAAAGCTATTTTTACGTACTACAACTTTCATTGAGGGTACTTTCCCAAATTCCCAACTAATCAAAGAGTTATCACTGCCCGAAGTAGGCCTATCAACCATTTTCGCAAAACGTTCAAACCTTCAATTTTTCCGCTAAAACTCTAACGTTACGAGTCTAACATGAGTTCTAAGATACGAGGTGTTACAAAATGCCTTCCCGAAATCATGCTAAAAGTAAGGGGAAAGAAATTTTGCCTGCAAATTCCAAAGAAATAGTCTACGATTCTGATTTTGAAGGCGAATTTGGTTGTCCTACTGTTAAGAAAAACAGGGTTGACGGTGTGGAAATAGCAAAAGGTTTTGACAAAATTGAGTCTCCTATTGTTGTTAAAAAAAGGTTAACAAAGGTGAAACATCAAAGGGGACGCGTGACCAATCAAAATTGAAGGTATAAAACAAGTATTTATTTTTCAATTGTTGTTTTATGGTCAAAATGATTGGTATGAATTTTGTATAGAAAATGGTATCTTTCATTTTTATTTTTGGGTTTATTATTTTGGGAATGAATATTATTTTGAGTATGAATAAAAAGCGTATGAAAATGGTATGTTTCATTTTTATTTTTGGGTTTCTTATTTTGGGGATGAATATTGTATAATTTCGGTATTTTTTTAGTATTTTCATTTTTACTTTTGGGTATGAATTTTGTATAGAAAATGGTATGTTTTCATTTTTATTGTTGGTTTTATTATTTGGGTATGAATATTGTATAATTTGGGTATGAATTTTGTTTAGAAAATGGTATGTTTCATTTTATTCTTGGGTTTACTATTTTGTGCTTAATGTTGAGAAAAGACATGATTTTTTGTGAATTTTGACTTCCAAATTTTGATACGTTTGTCATATAAGATGTAATTTTGAGAAATAGCCCTCTTTGAAAAAACTCAAATTGCTAACTAAATAGTCAAAGTTGTTAGGGGTGTGAATGTGTTACCAGCACATCCATAATTAGGATATTCATTTTGGCAGTTTTTTACTTACAGTTGCTTAATGGAACAAGAAGTTTTGTTAATATTTTGGGTATGAATTTTGTATAATTTTGGTATATTTTAATACATAAACCTAAGCCATATTTGCAAGGCATATTTCATGTATATTTTTATTATTTGTTCATATGTGGTTAATACATATCCTCTTTATTTACTTTATGAGAACAAGGTTGTTTCAACAGTGTGATGTCCTTGAATACTTAATGTATGAAATCTATATCTTTCAGTTAATTGTAATTGCTTCTTTTAGTCTTAGTTAAGGGTGTCAACCGGTTCGGGCTAACCGGTTTTAACCGGTAACCGGACCGGTTAAACCGGAACCGGAACGAAATCAGAACCGTTAACCGGTTCAAGAACCGTTTAATTGTATACCGGTCCGGTTCCAATATTTTAGGAACCGGAACCGGTTAAACCGGCAAAACCGGACGGTTAAACCGGTTTAACCGGTGAAAAAAAAAAAAAAAATAGCCGTTGGGCCAGCCGTTAATGGCCGTTGCCAAACGGCCATTTTGTTAATTTTTGGCCCCCAAATTTTTTTTTTTAACACTTTAACCCATCCCCCACCCCTATATAAACCCTTCTTCATTTTCATTTTAATTCACACCAATTCACTCTTCTTCATCTTTCTCTCAAATCTCAATCTCTCAATTATAATTATTTTGCAATAACTAGCCACAAAGTCTTATTATAGTTTCAACTTTCAATTATTAATTTTGCAATTATAATATTGTTGGTGGAGTTGGTGATTTTGCAACAATCCGAAGTAGCTTTGGTGGATTTGCAATTCTAGCCGCCTTGACTTTGCTGGAAATTAATCCGGCAATTTGGTACCTTCGTTCCAACTCTATCTTTATTTTTCGCAATTTAATTTACGCAATTTAATTTACGCAATTTAATTTGTTGTAATTTATTTTCTTGTGATTTATTTGATTGTGATTTAAATTAATTCTATTTAATAATGTCAAAGAGATTAAGACGTGGTGCCGGTAGTAGTAGTCGTATTGTTAGAGGTGCGCTTAATGAGGAAACATTTGTGGAAGAAACACCTAATGTAGGTATTGATGTTGGTGGAAATAATCCATTTTAGGTCATGAGGCAATGCAACAACATTTTACCGACACTTTTAATGAAGACTTAAATGATGATGATGAAACACAACCCCCTGAAAATCCCATAGGAGATACATGTCCTGCACAATCACATACACAAGACAAACCGCCTAGAACTCGTAAGCCAACAGCTAAAATTTGGAAATTTATGACTAAGAATAGGGAAGCCAATCAGCTACATGTAACATATGTGGACAAGTATTTAGTTTTAAGCAAGGAACTGGTAAGGATGGTGGAACGGGTACACTAAATTCTCATATGAGAACCAAACATATGGATGCTTGGGAGAGCAAACGGGTTCAAATGTGGGGGATTCAAATGACGATAGACCCACGAACCGGTAGAAATTTTAAGTATGACAAGAAAAAAGAACGCGTAGAAATAGCTAAAATGGTAGCTTATGATTGTTTACCATTTTCCTTTCCCTCGGGTTTGGGGTTTGTTACTTACATTCAACGTTGTTATAATCCGTTATTTGAGGGTATTCCTAGAAGTACTTGTAGAGCCGATGTTATAGATTTGTTTAAAAAATATAGATTTTATTTGCGCCACGTATTTAATTCTTTAAATTGTAATGTTTGTCTTACCGCGATTTGGGTCTTAGTATTAACCATTTAGATTTTTTTGCTATTACATGTCATTGGGTTGATGACAACTGGGTTATGCAAAAAAGAATTATAGCTTTTTTTATATGACGAAGGAAAAGGTCGTCACGATGGAAAATTTTTAGCCGATTCAATGTCTACTATTATGAGATTTTTTAACATTTATAGAAAAACACTTTGTATTGCTTTAGATAATGCTTCTAATAATACAAAGGCAGTTGGTCTTTTAAAAAAGAAATAAACCCTCCTCTAAAAAATATTTTTCATGTAAGATGTAGTTGTCACATTTTAAATTTAATTGTTAAAGATGGTCTTGAACATTTTGATGATTCTGTTCAAAAAGTTAGAAATGCTGTTGCGTTTCTTTTTTGTAATGCTAATAGGGGAAGAATTAGAGATTTTAAGAATGCTTGTGTGGAAAATAACCTTAGACCTAGGAAAATTCAAATAGAAATTGAGACTAGGTGGAACTACACTTACATTATGCTACAACAAGCATATGAGTATAGGATTCCCATACAACAAGTTCACAACAAATATAATACCGATAGTCGGGGATTGGTTAAATTTTATGCATTGGGAAGATGTTAAAGAATGTATTGAACTCTTAGAAAATTTTAATAATGCAACTCTTGCTTTTTCTAGACAATTTTATCCCACGGTAACCGGAATTTTAGCCTACTTAGCGGAAATAGCTAGAGTTTTACAAGAGTATAAACATAAACCCGATTATCAAGTGGCTATTTTTGAAATGATAATCAAATTTAAGAAGTATTTTTTTCCCATCCCAACTTTATTTATATTGGGTTCCCTTTTTAAATCCTTGTTTAAAACTGTCTTATACTAAAAATTTGGTTAGTCAAATTTATACATTTTTAGAAACAAGCGGGAACTCAACCATCTTTAATTTTGGGCCGAACTCGCTATTGATGATGAGTTTAGAAAAGTTTTTACTCATTATTCTAGTTTGGAAGAACGTGCAGCACTCAGTTGCTCCACGCCCTACTACTTCTCAAAGTAGCAAAAAGGGCTTGTCGGGTTTAAAAGTTTTACATTCACAGCCAACTTCTTCTTCTACTGCAAACTTTGATGAATATAACTTTTATTTGATGCACCCAAATGTAGATATCAACCAACCGGATGAGGTGGACGTCTTAGCATGGTGGAAGAAGTACAAGGCAAGCTATCCGGTACTTTCAAGAATGGCTCGAGATATCCTTACGGTTCAAGTATCAACCGTGGCTTCGGAGAGCGCATTTAGCCAAGGAAGACAGCAAATTGGAGACCATAGACATTCATTATCCGGCTTTAGCTTGCAAGTACTAGTGTGCATTCGAGATTGGATTAGATCGGAGCGACGCAACCAAAACTTCGAGCGGAGGAAGGCGAAGAGGAAGAAATTGAAGATTTGATAGCTAGTGGACCGGACCAAATGGAAGACTTTGAAGATATTTCCATGACCGAATATGATGTGAGGGAAATTAACGAAATGGTTCAAAATTGGTGATTTTATTATTCTACTATTTTTGTACAACTCATGTATTATTTGCAAGTTAAAAAAAAATACAACTTGCAAATAAATGTTATCCAAGAATGAATAAAAATATGGCTCATTGAGCTTACTTCTATTTACTTGTGTTCATATTTTTACTTTTATTAAGTTAGGAATATACCTAAATATACTAAGAATATACTTATAAGTATATTAAGTTATATAGTATACTTAAACATATATAAGTATATATAGTATATACTATATATAAGTATATATAGTATATAAGTAAGTATATATAGTATATATATTAAGTTATACATATATTTAGTATATATATTAAGTATATATATATATATGTATATATAGTATATATATTAAGTTATACATATATATAAGTATATGTAAGTTATACATATATATGTATAACTTAATATATATACTATATATATATTAAGTTATACATATATTTAGTATATATATTAAGTATATATAGTTATACACATATTTAGTATATATATTAAGTATATATAGTATATATAGTATATATGTATATATATTAAGTTATATATATATTTAGTATATATATTAAGTTATACATATATATAGTATATATATTAAGTTATACATATATATATAAGTATATATAGTATATAAGTATATATATATATTAAGTTATATATATATATAAGTATATGTAGTTATACATATATATGTATAACTTAATATATATATAGTATATATATTAAGTTATACATATATTTAGTATATATATTAAGTATATATATAGTATATATGTATATATAGTATATATATTAAGTTATACCTATATATAAGTATATGTAGTATATATATAGTATATATATATATTAAGTTATCCACATATTTAGTATATATATTAAGTTATACATATATTTAGTATATATATTAAGTATATATAGTTATATACATATTTAGTATATATATTAAGTATATATAGTATATATAGTATATATAGTATATATGTATATATATTAAGTTATACATATATTTAGTATATATATTAAGTTATACATATATATAGTATATATATTAAGTTATACATATATATAAGTATATATAGTATATAAGTATATATATATATAAGTTATACATATATATAAGTATATGTAAGTTATACATATATATGTATAACTTAATATATATACTATATATATATTAAGTTATACATATATTTAGTATATATATTAAGTATATATAGTATATATAGTATATATGTATATATAGTATATATATTAAGTTATACCTATATATAAGTATATATATATATAGTACATATATATAGTATATATATTAAGTTATCCACATATTTAGTATATATATTAAGTATATATAGTATATATGTATATATATTAAGTTATACATATATTTAGTATATATATTAAGTTATACATATATATAGTATATATATTAAGTTATACATATATATAAGTATATGTAGTATATAAGTATATATACTATATATATTAAGTTATACATATATATAAGTATATGTAAGTTATACATATATATGTATACGAAAAACACTATTACGTATTCTTGACTTGTTTGTTAGGTCGTTAGTCAAGTAAATATTTAAACTTTAATTATAAAGTTGTATAACATATGTAAATATACCTACAATATACAAATAAATACTATAATATATATATATAATACAAAAAAACAAAAAAAAACATATTTTAAACACTCCAAACCGGACCGGTTCCGCTTGGAGTTTAAAAGTTAAATCGGAACCGGTTAAGCGGTTCGGTTTTTAACCGGAACCGGCCGGTTCCTTAACCGGTTCCATAACCGGTTCCGGTTGGAACCGGTTGACACCCTTAGTCTTAGTTTAACCACTGTTATGTATCCCATAAAGTTATTGGATTCCATGTTGAATATGCTCAACAAGCATTTCAACCTTAGGGGTTCCTCTAAATATCGTCAAATTAATTTTTATGAATTTTGTATAGAAAATGGTATTTTTCAATTTTATAGTTGGTTCTTATTATTTGTGTATGAATCTTGGTCTCGAATTTCTTTAGTAATAATAAAAATTTGTTATTTATTATATATTAAGGTAAAGAAGAAGCCAATTCGTTTTGTTGTTACACCAACATCAAAGCTATTGATAATATAAAGGGTTGACTTAGGGGAAAGCACTTGCAGATGTTTAGGGATTCTCCATTTGGATATTTTCTTGATTTACCAAATAGCAAGGTTCACCCACAGCTCATTCGCAGTTTGATGTACGTGGAGACCAAAAACGATAGGGACGATATGTTTATCGTCATGTTGAATGGGAAGGAGCTCTATTTTGGCATAAGAGAGTTTTTCATTATTAGTGGTTTGAAATGCGGCATGCCGAGTGATTTCGTTTCGGACCCTAATTCACCAAACCGATTAATGAATAGTTACTTTCCCGATCAAAAAAAAGTAGCAAAGAGTGAGTTGATGAGGATTTTTGAAGGAAAAACTAGTGTGGGGGGTGACGATCTTGTGAAAATCGCCATTTTGTATTTTATTAGCACATTCCTATTCTCAACTGAGACTTCGAAAGCTTATGTATCTAAGTTGCACTTTGACTTAGTTGAGAGTGGTGAATACAGGCGCTATTCTTGGGGAAATGATTGTTTTAAAGAAACACTTGGTTCTGTTAGTCACAAGTTGAGTGGTGATCCATCATATTATATGGTTCAGGGGCTTTCCACTTGCTTTGCAAGTATGGTTCTATGAGTGTTGCTCAAAGGTTGACATGAGAAAATTAAGAATCCAATGGCACAAGTAAATGCATGGACTTTGCAAGAGTGGGAGCAACCTAAGATGAACGTGTCGAATAATGTTAGTGCATGTTCCAAGAAAGTGGGAGCGACAAATTTTGAGGTCAAGAAGACAATGCTACAAATGTTGCAAAGCAAGGGACAATTTGTTAGGCTAAGTTCTGTATGAAATATGTATATAACTATATAAATTTTGCATAATGGTCATGTTGGTTTCTGGAGATTAAATACAATTACAACAACATTGTTTACAACTTTCATACAATATCCATACAAATTTAATAGAACTACAAAGACATATACAAACTTAAAATACAAATTTCATACAACTCAACATACAATTATAATACAACTTTGATAGAATATTTACCTCGATCACCTTTATATTATACACATTATATACATATTACATACAACTAATACATGTGAGATTTTTTACCACTATTGTTACGCTTAAGTAAACATTTGATTTGAACACAAAAGTAATACACTTATGATACGCTTGTATGGAATCTAAATGAAAGTAGTATATTGTTGTGGCGTGAACATGTGATCTTGAATATCCATGTCTTCTTAACCCAACTTTTCGACTGATCTTGGCAATCTCTTCTTCTCCCTTATCTTCTTGATTATACAATCCAAATCTTCACGATTTCTCACTAGTAAATCTCCATGCCCTAATTATAGTATCGTATAACCAACAATCGAATATCAGATTTTGGTCTATTGGTATTGTTATCTCTCTTAAATACCTGTAATCAACAATATTATACACAGAATAATATATATGGATGAGTAATTCATAAATAAAACACAGAACATGCAATTTATATACATATAACATATAGTTTACATACATTTGAAAGAAAGAGAGAAGAAGTGTATAGACAAACAATCTTACACCCATACACAATACATACAATCTATAAATATTTGACAGAAAAGGCGGAAGAAGTCTACTACATGTTTACATACACATGTTATACAAAATACTATACATTCAGGTTAAAACTTTAAAAATAAGACACAATTTCTCGATAAAGATTTCAGGTGACCTTTATAAGGATATATACAATATCCATGCATATTTCATACACATAAATTAACTAGAAAATTAACACAATTTAATACACAAGTACTAGGACTGAAAATCAGTCAAAACTAGCTCAAATTTTGCCCAAATAGCCTCAAAATTTAGATCCGGACTCCCTTCGACCTTCCAGTTCTTTTGACATATCACCCACTCAAAATGAAATTCATTTGTGGCAAATCAATTTTTCAAACTTGAGCTTCGATCTCTTTTAATGGCTGACAATGAAGTTTTTTTCGAATTTGGTTCTTCTATTTTTAACTTCTTGAAAAAAGCTTAAAATAAGAACTGAACGAAATCATGGGTGAAGTTAAGAAAGAGTTTTTTTAGTCTTTTTTTTTTTTTTTGCATAATAAATGGAATCCAAAACACAAATAAACTAGACTACTATGGAAAGTTGACTCTAACTAAACTGAAAAGGGGAGATACCCTTAGCAATGGGTAATTCGTGGGTTGATGAAGATGAATATGTGGTTGAAGTTGAGTGAAGGATAAAAATTTGAATGAAAATTGCATCTTCAAACAGTGGTGTAGAGAGAGGGGCTTTTGAAATTAAAAAGATTTTGATGAAGAAGGAAACTGAAATCATGTTCCAATCGTGATGTGGAGAATCTGCTTAATGGATTCAATCGAAACTTCCATGAATCGTGGATGAAAATGGGGAGAGAAAATTGCAAGGAGATATTATGGGGAGAGGGAATACTGAACGGTTACGTGATTTATGGCTTTTGCTTTACTGAATAGTAACTTTTTTTTTTTTACTGTATTTGATATTTTGTATAGGTTTTGTAAGTTTTCTAATGTTAGGTTTTGCAAACTTAAAAAGTATTGTTATATTTTGTAAATACACCCTCTATCTATGTATATATATTTTTTTCTCCCTTCTTTGTAAACGAACTTCAACTATACAATATTTTTCTAATCTTATTGCTTTAAGCAAGTGGCCCCGTTTCATTTTTTTGCACGAATTGTCCTTTCAAAGGCGCTGGCCTTTAATTTTTGTCCCTCGCTTAAAAAAGTAACCGAAAATATCTCGAGGTTCTAGGTTTGAAACCCCGCTCAGTAAAGAAAAAAAATCTCAAGGCAGAGTTTCGTAGCAAAGTAGGCCTATTCAGGCAAAAGTTTGCATTAAAGGCAATTTTTTTTTTTTAACCTTTGCTACTAAACTCTGGCTTGCGATTTTTTTTTTCTACTGAGCCGGGATTCGAACCCAGAACCTCGTGATATTTTAGGCGAAGGAAAAAAATTAAAGACCAGTTGAGGGCCAAAAATTAAAAGACCACCCCCGAATAAGGACAATCGTGCAAATTGCCCTCACTCAATGTCATGGACTTATTAATTTACAAGTTCCATATAGGTTTGGCATCAATTTTTTGTGCAGAGTACCCTTCAAATGCACTGGTCTTTAATGTTTGTCCCTTAAATTGGTGGTGTTTAATTTTTCCCCTTTCACCTAATACCATGAGATTTGGGGTTCAAACCCCAACTCAATTAAAAAAAAAAAAAAAGACAATTTCACAAGGCAGAATTTTGTAGTAAAGTTAGGCCTCTTCGGGCCAACGTTAGGCCTTAAGGCAGAGTTTTGGCCTGCCTGGAGGCAAAACTCTACCTGAAGGCAAAATTCTGCTTTCAGGCAAATCTCTGCCTTGCGAATCCAAACTCTACCTTGCGAATTTTTGACTAAGCAGGGGTTCCAATTTAATGGGCAAAAATTAAAGACCATCTCAAAATAAGGGCATTCCTGCTAATTGTCCGTTTGGCATTAGGAACACACACACACAAGGAATTATACTAAGAAAAATTAAATTGTAAACTGAAAATTGTAGAGTAACTTTCGAAAGTATAAAAACGGATCTTACATGCTTGATGATTATATGATTGTTGTAACATAGTGTAAATCAATTCATTGCATAAACTACGTTTTTCAATTGATGAGTTGTGTCAAAATCAAATCTAAATGATAAATGCAGGTTTAATACAACTTTTTGTTCTTGCGTTTGACAGACAGACAAAACACAGATTTGAGCATGCTCTTGATATACTTTTGATCCTAAAAATGTCAATTAGGCATATGACATAATTTTAAACCAATTCCAGGTACTAATACCGAACAAAGTTTTCCTTTCCCTTTTTGTTTAACCATCTGATACTCTAAGCCACTCATCCACCTAATTAGAATTGCATGAGAAATTCTCTAAATATTTCAAAGTTCGGACAGATCTCAGATTAAGAAATTCTTGTGTTCCAATCATTATCTTGGGGTATTACACAAGTAGTGCATCGTACATCACTTTTTTTTTTATTTAGTAATGAGACAAAATAGCACTTATCTTAGTAAGGTCTGACCATAGCGTTGTAAATTAATTAGGACCACCACCAAAGGGAGAAGAATATGGCCCTAATTGTTTGAGGTTGACGTAGCCAACTTCACCACCTCATTATTAGTACCATAGTTTGTAAATTAATTGGAAAGTTTCAAAATAAACATCGTATGGGAATGATTATGATTCCCAAAACGCAAAGGTTGTCTTTTAAGTATTCTTCACAAATTTCCATCATTTTTACTTCTTAACTAGGAGACCACCTTTTTTTGGTATTCAAATTGCCGTGGTTAACTGGGTCAAGTTTTTGTGAACGTCGACAATCTCTGTTTGTTGACCAATTTTCTATTTTGAAGGCTTATTCGGACGTATCCTTCAAAAGAATAAAATTCAGTGGAGATAGTTACATATACCCCGTTTTGAATAAATCATTTTAATATTTACAAGAAGTTTAATACTTACAAATATTGTTTAGTTATCAATATTTATAAATGACTTTTTTTTTCTATTTGAAATACTGATGAAATATTGAAAAAAACTCACTTAACGAGTATTTCAAGTGAAATACTTATTTTTATGCACAATCGTTAACTTTTTATCCAAGTAAAAGTCATATTGCTGCTAACGTGCTCTCTCTACTTGAAATGCTCTCGGCGCACGATTAGACTCCTGCTAACGTGCACCTTCGAGCTTCCATGGCTAAGAGAGGGAGACCAAGAAAAGATACACTACCTACAGAGCAAGGATGCACTGTAAACATCAGTAATGTTGATAGAGGCAAAGGAGCTACGGTTAACCCACAAGGGCATACGGTTGGGAAGACACCTATGCAAAAGGGAAGTGCAACAGTGGCGTCTCAGAGGCATGTTCAAATATTGCGACGGGAAGCAGTCGAGACAGAGATTACTCCGATTCCAATGATGAACACACCTGTTCCTGACTCGGAGAAATCGATTCAGCGCAAGGAGGCTAGATCTGAAGTGGGTAATCGGAAAACACCAGTTGAGCTGGAGATGAAGGATACTAGCCAACAAGCAACTCCAAAGGAGACTGTTCAGCCTCACGAGATTCCGATTGGTGTTGAAGAAGGTAAGCACAAAACGCCGTGGACTAATTTGTTCTCTCAAAATAGAGTTGCTAGCAAGGGTGTGCCGCTTGCCTATGTAGCCCCAACTGTTGTCGACGGGAAACCTGTAGTTTATGTGGAAGAGGATGAAGTTAAGCAACAGACTCAGAATTGGATGAATGCTTGGGTAGTCTATACAATGGGTGACACATCGAGCTATACTTATATGAGTAACTACGTTGCTCGTAATTGGAATACTGTGGCCTGCCCCGAGGTATATTACCATGACGAGGGATATTATATCGTCAAATTTCAAAGCCCAGAGGATAGAGATGAGATTATGTTTGCTGGCCCTTATACAATGAATAGTATACCTCTTGTATTGCAATTTTGGACTCCGGAGTTTGATTTTCATGAAAAATATCCTCGAACAATGCCGTTAGGGGTGAAATTCCCTACCCTGCCTATGATCTATTGGGGACCTAGGACACTTGGTAATATTGCAAGTAGATTGGGTAATCCTTTATTTGCGGATGAATGTACAGCAAAGCAGAGTAAGGTCTCTTATGCTAGGGTATTGGTTGACATGTATGTTACGCAAGAACTTCCAAGAGAAGTGCAAATTGTAGATTCTAGGGGAATTCCTTCAGGCAGGATGTGGTATATGAATGGTTCCCTAAGTATTGTCCTAAGTGTCTAAAGTATGGGCATGTTTGTGCAGATAAGGTAAAGAGAGGGATGCCAGCTACACAGAATAACCCAAAGCAGAGAGGCAAAGCACATCAGAAACAACATGTTCAGAGATGGGTAGGAAGGCAAATGCACACTTCTGATCCCGGACCATCCACTAATACTCAGCAACCCATTGTAGCAGGGACTGAGCAGCAACAAGAGATAAATGGTACCAGTCCGAGCATGGAGCCAATACACCAACCAGCTGATAAGGATCGACCGGCTGGTCACGCCCAAGGAGGTAACCGCAGGGGCATTAATTATGCTTCAATGGTTCAACCTAAAGCACTAGGAGTTGAGAAGCAGCAAGCTGGGAAACCACAAACTCACATGAGTAAAAATCAGCAAGGGGTCAGTCTGATTGCACCAATACATCAGGTGAACACAGCTGGTCCTACAGAGGTTCACTCAGTGGGTACTAATCACATACCGAACCAGGGGCCGCAGATGATTAGTGTCAATCCCTTTTTACCTTTGGCTGATAGTATTGAGAGTACACAAGCAGCAGCTAAGCCTCCCGAAGGGAGGAAGAAATCTAAATGAATTGGATCGTGTGGAATGTGAGGGGCCTGAACAAACCCTTCAAACAGAAGGAGATGAGGAATTATTTGGTGCAAAATAAAATTAACTTTGCTGGTTTGTTGGAGACAAGGGTTAAGGAACATAATGCAATGAAAATCATGAACAAAATAACTAGAGGTTGGAGTTCGGCAAATAACTATTTAAAGGCTATTAATGGCAGGATCTGGATTTTATGGAAAGCAGCCGATATCCAAGTTACTATTGAGGAAACTCATGACCAATTTATATTGTGTCATGTACAGGATAGGAGGACTGATTTCCAAAGTCATATTGCAGTGGTGTATGGAAAGAATACTATTGAAGAAAGGAAGAGTCTATGGGCAGAATTGGGCAGAATAGGCAGTCTGATTACCACCCCTTGGTGTATTTGTGGCGATTTTAACACTCCCCTTTCAATTGAAGATAGAGTGGGGGGCAGCAAGTGACACAATATGAGACCAATGACTTTCAGCAAATGGTTGATACATTGAACTTGACTGACATGAAGGCCACAGGCAGAGTGTTGACATGGACAAACGGTCATGTGTGGAGTAGAATTGATAGCGCCTTGTGTAATCCAGCCTGGAACTTGACGTATGGAAGGATCACAGCTGACTTCAAAGAAAATAATTTCTCTGATCATTCTCCCATTCACCTGGCATTCTCATTAGATGAAGCTAGAAAGAGGAGACCATTCAGATTCCTGAATGTATTAACTGCTGATGAGAGATTCTTGGGTATAATTGATGAAGTATGGAAACAACCCACACAAGGATCATTCATGTTTCAAGTGTGGCAGAAGCTGACTAAGTGTAAAGAACCTCTCAAGGTACTTATGCAAGCTGAGATGGGGAATCTTGAACATAAAATCCAGGAGGCCCGGGATAGGGTACAAGCAATACAAATCCAATTGACAAACCACATTGATGAAACATTATTGTTACAAGAAAAAGATGCTATGCAGGATTTGAACAAATGGTCAGACATCCAGGAAAAAGTATTTAAGCAAAAGTCAAAAGCTCACTGGATTAATGTCGGGGATGGCAATAACAAGTATTTTTTTGCTTGTATGAAGGCTAGAGCAAATGCAAACAATATATCCACTTTGAGGAATGCTCAGGGGAGAACACTGTTGAAACATAGTGACATTGAGGAGGAAATCCTTACTTTTTATAAAGGACTGTTAGGTACTGCTGCACCTACCCTACCTTGTGTTGATATAACCATCATGAGACATGGCCCTAGCTTGAATGTGCAACAACAAAGGGAAATGATTGCTGCTATATCTCAAACAGAAATTCAAGAGGCTTTATTTGCCATTGATGACAACAAAGCCCCAGGCATAGATGGATTTAATGCTCACTTCTTTAAAAAAGCATGGGGAATTATTAAAGAAGATGTCACTTTAGCTGTCCAAGAGTTCTTTTTGGAGAGTAGAATGCTGAAGGTAATTAACAACACAGTGGTAACACTTATACCAAAATCCTCCCATCCTGAAACCATTAGGGACTTTAGACCTATAGCATGTTGTTCCACATTGTATAAGATCATCTCCAAAGTTATCTCAACTAGAATCAAGGGAGTGATAGATGGGCTAGTAGGAAGTTGCCAGTCTGCATTTATCCCAGAGAGGGTAATCTCAGACAATATTTTGTTAAGTAACCAAAGGTTACACAAGAAAACAGCTCTCACCTAGATGTATGATAAAAGTGGATTTTCAGAAAGCCTACGATTCTGTAGAATGGAGTTTTATTCAATAAGTATTACAAGAGCTTGGTTTTCCCAGTAAGATGATAGCATGGATTATATGTTGCATCTCAACAGTGAGCTACACCTTTCTAGTTAATGGAGGATTAACACACACTATGCAAGCAAGGAAGGGACTTAGACAAGGGGACCCCATGTCTTCTTATGTCTTTGTGCTGATTATGGAATACTTGAACAGTTGCCTAGGGACTCTGCAGTCAATACCTGATTTTAATTTCCATCCAAGGTGTGAAAGGCTGGGAATCACTCATTTATGCTTTGCTGATGATCTCCTCTTGTTTGCAAGAGGAGATACTGGGTCTGTCATGTTCTTAAAGGAGAAATTTGACCTCTTCTCGGCTGCTTCAGGATTGAAGACAAATCTGTCTAAGAGTCAGGTGTATTTTGGTGGGGTGTCTAATAGAGTCAAAGAGGAGATTTTACAAGTCTTGGGGTACGAGATAGGGGAACTACCTGTTAAATATATGGGGGTTCCTTTATCAACTAGAAGACTCAATATAACCCAATGTATGCCACTGGTGGCTAAGATGACTGCTCGGATAACATCTTGGATGGCCAAGGGGCTCTCCTATGCCGGGAGAGTTCAAATGATCAGATCTGGTTTGTTTGGGATCCAATCTTACTGGTCCCAATTGTTCATACTTCCACAAAAGATCATTAAGCTTATTGAAGCAATATGTAGAAGCTACTTGTGGACAGGGCAAGCAACGGTGTCAAGAAGAGCATTGGTGGCCTGGGAAAGAGTGTGTTTGCCTCAGGCTGCAGGGGGTCTAAATATACTCAACATGAAACTATGGAATCAAGCGGCAATTAGTAAACTTTTATGGGCATTGAGTCAACATAAGGAGAAGCTTTGGATTACTTGGGTGCACACTTATTATATAAAAAATCAGAATATGTTCACAATGGCAATACCAAAACAGGCATCATGGATGGTGAGGAAAATCCTAAATATGAGGAAGTATTGGCACACAATCATAGCTAGCCCTACTTTGGTCAAAAAAGAGAAATTTCACATACAAGCAGCTTATATAGCTTTGAGAGTACCTGTAATGGCGAGGTAGCTTGGAGTAGTCTGATTTGTCACTCTGTTGCAAGTCCCAGGACAGTGTTCATTATCTGGTTGGCTTTGCTTGGCAGGCTTAGAACACAAGATTCTTGATCAAATGGGGCATTGATATCAATGGAACATGTGTGCTATGCAAAAATGGTCTGGAAACACAAGAACATCTGTTGTTCCATTGCTGCTTCTCTAAGAAAGTATGGCAGGAGATGTTAAGCTGGCTAGGGTGGAGCAAAAATGTGGGAAACTGGGAACAAGAGTATACTTGGGTGTGATTTGCTAAAGGAAGAAGGCCACACATGTGCTCGAAGGCTTGCTTTGCTACTACTGTTTATGGAATCTAGATTGAACGTAATACCCGGCTATATCAGAATAGAAGCACAACCAGTGAGAAGTTAATTCATGAAACAAAAACTTCTATCTGTATTAGAGTTCGAAATAATAAGAGGTTGTTTGAATATATCGATGTAAGTTGTAAATATATTATCGAGAGGTATAGGAATCTTGAATTGAGAAGGATCTAGGTAGAGAGTATCGGGGGTAATGTGTTTATCAGGTAGGGAGGAGACGAGGTTGCTTTGGTTTTGTTCAGAAGGTTGGCTGGTTAGCTAACAGTTGCTTTGTATAGACACACTTGGTGATTAATAAAATATCTCTTTAATTGCCAAAAAAAAAAGTCATATTGAAACACAACTTTAATTTGTAAATACAATTTTCTAACTTCAATTTAACAATATTGTTTGAAATGTCTTGTTAGAACTCAATTGATTTATCACAAATAATCCTTTTAATGAGGGGATTGGAGAAGGGATGGAGCGCTAGAGTTTAACATTTTAAGTTATGGGTGCAGCAGAACCGGTACTTCTGACCAAAATTTAATAGTTGTATTAAAAAATTCACTTAATATATATAATTGAATAGTTTTTTCTAAAATTTAGAATTCGTATACTTAGGAGCCTTTTGGACATGGTTTGAAACCATGAGATGAAACCATGTTTGGACATGCAATTTGGATTTCTTAAGTTGTATTTTTTCTTATAAACATAAAAATCTCACAAGTTGCGAAAACTATCAAAATATTCTCAATTCTTATATAATCTTACCAAATGAGCAAGTCATAGTTCATAACAAAATTAATACGCTTCTAGAAGACCTTTCTAAAATATACAACATCAATTGATCAAACTTTAGTTCAATAAAAAAGAAAATCTAACATGAATAGTAATGTAACTACTCTTTAATATAATTATCCCACATGGTAGACATAAATAAAGGTTGGTAAATGGTAGGTGGGAGTAATTTTTAAAAATACCTACCAACTTATGGGTCTATTTTTTACAAAATATAAACTTATGGGTCAAGCTTTATATTTAAAAAATTTGAAACCGTGGTTTGAAACCCCAAATTATGCCTTTTTGGATGATTTGGGATTCAAAGCATGGTTTGAAACCATGAGATGAAATGCATGTCCAAACACTGATTTCATCTCATGGTTTCAAACCATAATTTCAAATCGCATGTCCAAACCCCTACTTAAAGTTTTGGAGCCGCCCCAAAGCGAAGGGAAGGTAATATGAAGAAAGTTTGTAGTTGAAAGTCAGTAAGAAAAAATATCCCAAGGAAGTACTTTCCCAAAATGGAAGGGCCATCATCACATTCACTTTTTCTGAATATAAAAATAGACACAATACATACATGGAATACAGGAAGTAGGTTTTATAACCCAAGAAAGTAAGGAAGACAGAAAGAAACAGATAAATTAATGGGGCACTTCCGGCATCCACAAGAAGGAAATATCATATCATAATTAGGTGCAGCAGATTTGTTTGTCAACTTCTCAACTTGGTGAATGAATCAATAAATAGATGAATGAATGAATGCACGAGGAAAGTGATGTAGCAAGAATTCAGTACAAGCTTTTTTTGCCCCCAAAATAGGAGTCACTATCACCTTTCTACAAGTATATGTATTCTAATTGCGTATATAAATTTCTACGTTATCACCATAATTTACATGTGTATCACTGTTTATTTACCATATTTTTCAAGTTACCCATTCATATATACTGACAATAAAATGTTTGTTATAATTAACTATTAACTAACTGATAGGTTAAAACACACAATATTTTAATATTCATCATGTTCTATCCAGTGGCATACGCAAGATTTTTGATAAGCCGTGCCACATTTTAAAATGAGAACAAATAAATAAAACACTATAACATCATATTAAAAAAAGAGCACAATACAAATAAAACATAACTCCCGTATATCACTTGAACTCTTCTCGAAGAATATTCATTCTTTGAAATGTATTACATGAAATCTTCCTATCAAAAATTTCCTTGTTGGATGTCTTTAAGAAAAACACTCTGATCCAACTGGTTCAAGGTTTTGTTAACTTCTGAGAGGTCCGGACCTTTAGAACAAAACTGAGGCACCTGACCAAGTGAGTTGCACCGCTATTTATGCCAAGCAGTGCGTTTTATTCTATTTATTTTTATTTTTCTTTCTGGCTTCCAACTATTCATACATATTTATTAAAAATTTCCGACAAAACAGTATAACGTGACACTCCTCAGCCGAAGATAAATCTGCCCCTGGTTCTATCTTAACAGCTTTTAAGTCAAACACATAAAATATTTTGTATAAATTCTCAATTCGATGTTTAATTGTTAACATAAAATTTCCGTAATAAATAGATACATAGGGTTACTAGAAATCTTTTCCTTTTAAAGATCATATCTTTTAAAATTCTTTTTAAACAACTTTGAATCTTTGATTGTCGAAATAGTACAAGTGTACTTAAATTCTTTAAGATGTTAAGCAAAAACCAAATAAATTCGATCCGATCATACCCATGAATTTTAACTTATTCCAATTGAAAATTTGATGATAATTCATTGTTCCAATGTCACTTTTTCTTCCTCCCTGTATCTTCTTTTTTTTTTTTTTTACTTTTTCGTCCTTTCTATCATATTTTCAATCACGTGACATGTTCATAGAAGTATACAAACAAAATTGATATATACTTATACTGTTATATATGTCCTGCTGAATGGTGACAAT
The DNA here is from genome assembly GCF_029784015.1 of Lycium ferocissimum. NCBI lineage: Eukaryota > Viridiplantae > Streptophyta > Magnoliopsida > Solanales > Solanaceae > Lycium > Lycium ferocissimum. The sequence continues at coordinate 37,023,729 of NC_081343.1, forward strand.
AAAAGCAAAGAAATACTACTCCATATGAAGAAGGAAAATTAACTTATTCTCATTAAATCTCTGTCCATCTCTGTGAATAGTTTTAGTATGCAAAGGAATGAATCAAGAATCTAAGACTGGTAGTATGCTCTGCTCTTTCTCATCCTTCCTTAACTCATCAATCATGAACCAAAATCATGAACCAAAAATGTTAGTACTACTACTAATTGTTTTTCCTTTTCTCTCTTCCTTTAATTTTGTCTAGGTCCAAAACTTCTCAAAAAAATCAAAATCAAAACTAACTGTTTGGTATGAAGAAAAGGATTTGGTTTTCAGAAATGAGACAAAAAAAATTAAAAAAAATTTAAGATGTATATGTTCTGATCACTTTGATTAATTATGACCACTGTTTTAAAAGGCGAGAGCGTAAGGCGGGGGTTTTACATATGCCTCGGCGAGGCGTAAGCCTAGAGGCACGGGGCGTAAGCCCCATGGGTATTTAATTTTTAGTATTTCATAAAATAACATAATTACAATAAATATTTTTAAATAAGTAAAATTACATTAAAAAAAAATACTATAGATGTATATATATCCTCACCAAAAACTAATCAAAGCAATCCATTATACGCCACTTACAACTTGTAATTAAATATAACATAATTTTACAACTATAAACAATACAATGAAATAAAAGCTATTATGAAATACAAATCAACTCTAACATTTTAACTTTCGAGCAATGAAAAAATCACAATTTCTTAAAACAATATTACTATCATACTATTTATTTTATCTCCCTATAAGCAAATAATTAATAAACTTTATAAGTATTATAATTAAAACGAAACTCCTTCATGAATAAAAATAAAATTTCTTTCAGATAACGAAATAATAAAATATGATAATTTTGATACAAAGGATAAAAGACCAAAGATAAGTGAAAATGTATGATTCGATTATGTATTTTTAAAAGAAATATTAAGCGATATTCACCCTCACAATGTTCTCAAATAGTAAATATGCAATACTACGACTTGTTATTTGAGTTACACCCAATTTTCTTATTTCTATAGCTGAAAAATTATTAAATATCATTCATTTGTTAAAGAATTATGAGTGTCAATGAGTTTAATTAAGGAATTTAACATATAATTTGTGTAAGAACTGTTAGGCGAGCCTCGAGCGTTGAGCGTTAGGTGTCTTTAGGGCGTACAATCGGGCGCTTAGCGCGTAAGCCTCACAGGAACTAAGTCCCGCACGTGAGCCCCGGAAAATTTTGCCAGTACCCCGCCCAGGGGCGAGTCCTGAAACTGCCTTTTAAAACACTGATTATGACTCTAATTAAATTAAATCCTGGAACTTGTTGTAGTGATCAATCTGTAGAAGGATCAAAGTGTAAACAATTGAAACTGAGATGTTACTTTTGTAAATTCAAGAAGTTACAATGTTAACTAACTTTCTGATTAGTTAGTTAAAAGTAGTTAACTTCTAACTTCCTAATGTTAATTAGTTAGTCATATCAACTCAATTGTAATTAGTTAGATAATCTCATGTATGTATACTAATTTTGTACACATTACACACATGTCATTGAATACAAATGAATCAAATATTTCTCTCTCTAAGCAGTTTCTTCTTCTTCTTCTTCTTCTTCTTCTTCTTCTTCTTCTTCTTCTTCTTCTTCTTCTTCTTCTTCTTCTTCTTCAATCTCTCATTCTAGGGTCATGTATTCTTAATTTCTTCCTCATTTCTGTGTATTAATCTTCATGGTATCAGAGCGGATGTGATTGACTCACTCGTATACAAATTCCGCAATTCAATCTTGATAAGAAAAGTCGTAGAAATCTAAAAGTTTTGTCTGACAAAAATGGCAATTGAACAAGCTGTCAATGGTGTCAATAAAGCAATGTTAACACGAGCAATGTCAATATTGGTAATGTTCCAGATCCTGTACAAAATTCTGGAAGTGCTCAAGGGGCTGGAATCGATTACGATCATCCTTTATTCTTGAATCCACAAGATGTAAGTGGAATTCAGATAATAACATTTCAATTAAATGGGATAGAACATTTCTCAATATGGTATAGATCTATGAAAATTGCTCTTCTTGGAAGAAACAAGATGAGACTACTTGATGGTTCTTGTAGCAAAGATAAGTTCCCAGACTCAATGGCAAATCATTGGGAAAGAGTGAATGCAATTGTACTTGCTTGGGTGATGGATTCAATAGCAAAAGTTCTGTTAGGGGGTATTATGTATGCCGCCACTGCTCAAGCTGTATGGGATAATATGTTTGAAAGGCTCAATAAGGTGGATAGATCTAGGACCTTTAATGTTCATAAACAAATTTCAACTCTTGTTTAAGGTACAAGTTCTATTTCTACTTACTTCTCAAAACTTAAAGATTTATGGAAAGAATTTGAGGCAGTAGTGCCAATACCTAGTTGTAACTATGAAAAATCAAAAGAATTTATTGTGTATCTTCAGAAGTTGAAACTGTTTCAGTTTTTAATGGGTATGAATGAATCTTATAATCAAGCTAGAAGTCACATTTTAGTGATGTATCGAATGCCTTCAATTAATCAAGCTTATGCTATGATTCTGAGTGATAAGGGTCGAAGGTCCATTATTGCTAGTACTGGTGTGTTAAGGTCTCATGTTGGTCAGTCTAGTTCAATATGGAACATTGATGTTGCTATGTACTCAACAAAAAATGGTTCATATAGTGGTTAAACTTCATACAATGGACAATCTTCATATAATGGACAGCCTCACACAATCTTCAGTGTGAAGTGTGTAAGCTGAAAGGATACACAAAAGAAACTTGTTACAAAGTCGTTAGTTATCTACTGTCAAGAAAAAGGCCTTATAGTGCAATTCAAGACAATGGCCATAACTCTGGGCAATTTAGATAGTTTTCAAACACTAACTCTGGGTCTGCAGCTTATAATTTGATTGCAGATGGTAGTAGTGTGTCAACAGGTCAAAGGAGTAGTGATATTCAGTCTCAAAATCAACTGGTGAATAACAATCAAGTTGGATAGAATCAAGGTGCACCAACAGGAGCATATCCTTTCATAAGGGATCATCAAATCATAAGCCTGCTTAAGGGAAACAACACTGATACACCTTTCTCAGGCATCAGATATAAAGCCCGCTTTAAGTACTGCATTATTAGCTTCTAAAAGTTGGGAAGAATGGATAATTGATACAGGTACCACTAATCATATGGCAGTAGATTTAAATCTTTTGAACAAACAATCTATTACTCAGCCTAGTAAACTAAAAGAAGTATACTTACCAAATGGGATACTACCTTAGTTACTCATACTGGTTCAAGCAATTTATCAGATAAAAGCACAAAGCAATGTGTTCAACATTCCTCAGTTTAAGTTTAATCTAATGTCAGTCTCAAAAGTGACTAGAGAGTTAGGGTGCTCAGTCAATTTCTTTCCTGGTTTTTGTCTGTTTCAGGATCTTTGGAATGGAGAGGTGAAGACGATTGGTAAGGAGGAAAATGAGCTATACATATTGGTGAATCAAACCTTTAGATACAACAGAAGAATAGCATTAACTATTGTAACTGGCAAAGTTAAGGAATTAGGGTCTACTGATAATGTGAAATTGTGGCATAGGAGATTTGCCCATGTGTCATCTAGAACTTTAGATAAGATGTCGCATGTTTCTTTAGATAAAATTGTTAAGACTGTTAAAGAATGTACTGTTTGCCCTTGTCCAAAACACACTAGACAGTCTTTTCCTATTAGTAGTATAAAAACTTCTACTTATTTTGAATTGGTGCATATCAATATTTGGGGTCCCTATAAAACTGCAACATATGGCGGAAACAAGTATTTCTTAATTCTTGTTGATGATTTCTCAAGAATGACATGGATTTTTCTTCTTAAACTCAAGTCTGATGTGTGTAGTTATTGAGCAATTTATTATGTATGTAAAAACTCAGTTTGATAGGACAGTTAAAGTGTTTAGATTAGATAATGGAACTGCATTTCTAAACTCAGTCAGTGACAAACTATTCAAATCTATGGGAACTATACACCAAACCAGTTGTCCTTATACTCCTCAACAAAATGGTGCTACTGAAAGAAAGTATAGGCACATTCTAGAGGTAACTAGAGCTCTTAGATTTCAAGGTAAAATACCAGTAAGGCTTTGGGGATTATGTGTAAAAGCGTTTTTATTTGATATAGAATGTCTAGTGTTGTTATTAGACATAAAACTCTTTATGAAATACTATATAATGAAAAACCTTTTCTTACTCACTTGAGAGTGATTGGGTGTATGTGCTATGCTAAAGTAATAAAAGAACATGATAAATTGAAGACTAGGTCTCGAATTTCTGTGCATATGGGTTGTTCTTCTACAAAAAAAAAAAAAAAAAAAAAAAAAAAAAAAAAAAAGATATGTGTTATATGATATCCAAGACAGATTAATATTTATCAGCAGTGATGTTGAGTTTAGGGAGGATAATTTTCCTTTCAGGACTCAAACTGATACAGCTGAGCCAATTTTCTCAGAAGCAAATCCTGATTATCTTATGCCTGATGTATTATCAAACTACTTACCTACAAACAACTCACAAACACAAACCACATAACTAAACACCAATCATACTAATCCAAATACTTCTACCGATCAAGATAGTTTACCTGACATTACATCTACCAACAAAACCAAATTTAACCTACAGCTGAAACATGACAAACATTAGAACCTGTTTTAATTCAACCTGTAAAAAGACAAATACAAACCACAATTACCACAACTTAGCCTGAAATAAAGTCTGAAAGAGGTAGGAAACCTCATGTGTAGATGAAAGATTTTGTCAATCTGAACATCCATCAGGATGTACCATATGCTATGAACAGGTACTTATATTATGACAGGATCTCGACCAAATATCAAGCATATATAGCATTAGTTTCAACTGAAACTGAACCTTCTAGCGATAACGAAGCTATCAAGGATCCAAGACGGATGGATGCAATAAAAACAGAAATAACAATATTGGAAAGCAATGACACCTGAAAAATAGTCACACTACCAGAAGGTAAATGTTATATCTCGCATTTCGCACGTCGGAATATTTTTAAGTTGGTTGCGAAGAATTATGGACAAGGTTATCTCTCGACTTCGTTTGACGACAAATGGTTCATGATTTTGTTGGAAGGAAGCATTAAGGAAAATTTGAGACTAAGAATGCATTATGAGAAAAATTTAAAAATTCATGAAATGAGAATGAGGTGGGCCATGGCCACATGGAAGCTTGAAATATAAATATATGGAATTAGATGACATGTGATCATATAAGTCATCTTTTATTATTCAAGGTAATTTCTAGAAAATGGAAGAAAATTGGAGAAATTGGAGGGAAAGAAAAAGAAAATAAATTGGAAAAATAAAGGGAGGTGGCCGGCCATGTGCCTAGCTACTTATATATATATATGTGTGATAATAAGACAAGGCACAATTTATCATTTCAACCTCAAGAAAATTCAAGAAGATTGGAGAGAAAGAAAGAAAGAGAGAAGAGAGAGGGTCACGGCCATGGAGCTGGCCGAACCTTCTCCCTCAAGTTGATCATGGAAAATTTTTCTCCTTCTAGTTTCCTACTAAGTTGAAGGTCCCCGTTAACATGGTATAGTTGTTGGGAAGAGAAAGCCGCTCGTTGTGATGGTTCATCAAAGCTAGCCGAGGGATGAAGTGGATGAAGAAGGTGAAGGTCAATCTCTATTGTTATATGTTATGCATGATTTATGTATGTTGTAGTGTGTAGAATTGAATGGAAGTCATGAAAAATATATGTATGGAGTGATGTTGTTGTGGCCGTGGATTGTGCTATATGTGGTAGGAAAATGAATTAATGTTATTTTGTATGTTGGTTGTTGTTGTTATGAATTATGTGATGAAGAAATAAATGAAATGCATGGGAATATGATGTTGAAGTTGTAGCCGTGTATGTTGTTGTGAGGGCCGAAAGTGGGCTGATTTGGTGTAGTATTTTGGTTGTTGTCGTTGTGAATTTTGTGATGGAAAATGAAGGTTTGATGATCTAAATTGAAGTTATAATGGTTGTGGGCTGAATTGGAAGTTAATATGATTCCTATGTAGATCTTACATTTATGCTAATGACTATGCTAACAAGTGAATTGTTGATGTAGTTGATGAGTTTAGAAGAAAAGAAATGTGTCGTCGATGTTTACTTGAACTTGGAAGATTTCGGGTAGTGTTATATGAGAGAGGGCTGATTTGAAGCTTAATGTGATTTCAATATGTTTTCTTGAATACATGGAAATGATGTTGTTAACATAGGAGGTTGTCGACGTAGTTTATGAATTTGAAAGAAAGAAATATGTCGTTATTGTTTTCATTGAGTTGGAAGGTCGGGTAAGATTGAATGTTGGTTTGGATATCTTGAATTGCCTGCCGATATTGTTATTATGATTATTGGTTTGGTTGTTGTTGATATTAGCCGAGTTGAATTCTCGGGGTTGGTGAATATATAGGGAGATCTTTCAGAAATTTTCATAAAAGAAGTGACGGCTTGGAATTGGGTTCTTTAATGTTTATGGCTAATGTTGGGTGTCCAATGACGTTTTGTAGATCTTGAGAAGCCGAGACGCAAGTTGGATTAATTCCGAGGGCGGCCAAGGTATGTAAAGCTCACCTCTCTTTCTTTGGCATGTCTTAGTGATACTAGGCTATGACCCGAGCCTTGGGGTAATTCCACTCTTAGAATCCGAGCTTAGGTATGTACCTGTTCGTTTCTTAAGATCTACTCCTTAATGGGACCAAAATAAGATTTTCATGTTTTCAAAAAATGAATTTCAAAGGTTTTATAAAAATTTTGACTACAAAAAGGGTCCCGAACTTCAAACGTTCGTAACTTTTGCATACGAGCTCGGAATGCCCCAAAACATATTAGGTAAGTTTATAAGGCATAACTTTCCCCTAATTATCGTAGTCGGGCTCGGATAGGGGCCGACACCCGTTCGTGGGGACCGCGGCTTTTATGCTCGTCCTTAATGGTCTTTGAAGAAACTTAGTGCTATTTTCTCTTCGACTTCCGCATATGAATTTCTTATTTGTTTAATGACCTATGAATATGATTTTATGCATATGGTTGCTCACGGCTTCTGCTCGTGCTTATGGTCATCACCTCGTTCACGGATCCGGGCCCGGTTATCTTCGTGCGCATTATGATATGCATTCGGTGTGATGCGTGTTCACGAGTTCACCGAGCTCCTCTCCGAGAGGGCCGGGTTTCGTTTGGTGTGATCTTGTGATATGGCGTTACGGTTGGCTATGATGTGTTACGGGGATATGTCGGGTTACGGAGATATGAAATCTTCGGTGTGATCGTGGCGTGGCGCCAACGACGGGCGGGCGACCACCGTTCTAAGAGCCTATGCATGATTTGTATTTTAACTACATATTTTGATACGTTGCATATTATGTCTATCTTACGTATTTTGTTCCTATGGTTACGTATTTACGCTTTACATACTCGGTACATATTCGCATCGACCCCCGCTTTTCTTCGGGGGCTGCGTTTCATGCCGCGCGGTACACCTGGGTGAGCTAAAGATATTAGCCAAGGGAAATGTTCCGGCGGGATTGGCGGCTCCACTTGTTCCGGAGTCTTCGCCGAGTCGGAGTTTGTGTGTGTTATGATATCCGAGTCATGTTAGAGACTTTGCGGTGAGTCGTGGCATCGGATGTCGGTTGTGAGCGGCTCTCATAAGCCGTCGTTTTGTTATACGTGATATTGATTTTGTACGTTCGCAAGTTTGTGTTTGATTTGAAATTATGTATTTATGATTTGGTCAAGGGCCCAATGTAAGTACGAGTATTACGATAGTCTGAGGGTTCGCTCGGCCCTGGATAAGGGTCGGGTGCCCATCACACCCTATCGGAAATTGGGGTGTGACAGTAAAACACCTATAGGGTGTAAATGGATATATCGAATCAAGTACTAGGAAAATGATGATATTGAAAATTTTAAAGAAATACTTGTAGGTTACAGTCTAAAAAGAGGATATTGACTATCAAGAAACATTCAACCCAGTAACTGTTAGAATTGTACTTGCAATCTCAGTAATGAATAACTGGCACATAAACCAAATGAATGTGTTCAATGCATTTTTACAAGGTGATCTATATGATGAAATATACATGGATTTGCCACAAGGATTCAAGAACTAGGGGAGAAAAGAGTATGTTGGCTCATTAAAGCCTTGTATGGATTAAAAAAAGCTCTTAGGAAATGGAATGCTAAGTTGACAGAAGCATTGTTAAAAGCAAATTTTTAGCAAAGTCAATATGATCATTCACTGTTTACAAAGAGAACAACAGAAGGTGTCACTGTAGTACCGATATATGTAGATGATATGCTCATAATAGGTAGCAGTTTAAAGCTGATCAATGATAGCAAAGAAACACTGCAACAGGCTTTCAAAATGAAAGATCTAGGTGAGTTAAAATACTTTTTTGGGATTTAATTTGCTAGATCTAAGGAGGGTATTCTGATGCATCAAATGAAGTATGCATTAGAACTCATTTCTGAAACTGGAGTATCAACAGCAAAACCATCATCAACACCTATAGATACTAGAATAAAGCTGATAACTAAGGAATATGATGATCATCTAAAACAATCATTACATGATGATCATCTAAAACAATCATCCTGCAGTGCAGAAGACTCACTTGCTGATCAAAGTTCTTATCAGAGATTGATAGGCAAATTAATCTATCTTAATATGACCAGGCCTTACATAGCTTACAGTGTACAAACACTAAGCCAAGTTTTACAAAGTCCTAGGCAGTCCCATATGGAAGTTGCTCTAAGAATTGTAAGGTTGAAGAAGCAACCTGGTCAAGGTGTATTGTTATCAAGCAAAAGTGAGAAAAGTATGATTGCATATTGTGATGCAGATTGGGCATCCTGTTATACATCAAGGAAATTTGTTACTGTTACTTCATTAAACTGGAGACTCATTGATAACTTGGAAGTCAAAAAAGCAAACAACAGTGTCTAGAAGTAGTGTTGAGGCTCAATACAGAAGCATTGCAATCACTGTATCAAAATTAATATGGTTAATTGGCCTTGTCAAAGAACTTGGAGTTCAAATAAGCAATCCAATTGAGATATTAAGTGACAGTAAGGCTGCAATCTAAATTGCAGCTAATCCAGTTTATCATGAAAGAACCAAGCATATTAAGATAGATTCTTACTTTATTAGGGAGAAAATTTTACAAGTAATGGTGGAAACAAAATACATACCAACTCATGATCAACCAGTAGATATCTTTGTTTTCTAATTTCAAATTTTATCTCCATTAATCATTGATGTGCAAAAAGTTACAGTTGGGTATATGTTTGGCATCCCAAGCTACACATGATCATTGAGATGAGACTAGACTACTGTCTATCCTACCCTAAAAGTCCTCAGAAGCCAGACCTTCTAAGGTGCAAAAATTCAGCATGTTTATCTGTATTCCAAGCTAGGTCTGTTGAGTATCTTTAAAGTATCTAACACCTAGCTTGAGGGAGAGTGTAGAAGGATCAAAGTGTAAACAATTGAATTGAGAGGTTACTTCTGTAAATTCAGGAAGTTAGAGTGTTAACTAACTTTCTGATTAGTTAGTTAAAAGTAGTTAACTTCCTAATGTTAGTTAGTTAGTTATATCAGCTCAATTGTAATTAGTTAGATAATCTCATGTATATATACTGATCTTTTACGCATTATACACAGATTATTGAATACAAATGAATCAAATATTTCTCTCTAAGCAATTTCTTCTTTTTCTTCAATCTCCCATTCTAGGGTTCATGTGTTCGTAATTCTTCCTTATTTCTGTGTATTAATCTTCACACTCGACTCTAGCATTTTCAAAATTGAGAGAAATTATCATTCTCTTTCTAAAATAAATATACCGTTTCAAAATACTGCAACGCACGTGGATTCCATTGATCCATTTTAGCACTGTCTATGAAGCCTCTAGCTTTAATAAATTGGGGGACTACCTAGGACATAGATTTCCTGGTTGATCCTCAAAATGAATAACTAAAATAATATTGAAGAGGAAAATTTGTCCCCAGTAACTGAGAAACTGAGGGAAATATCATAGCTCGCAGCCTGCTTGCCTGCAAAACTTCTGCTTACATTGACCTAGTCAGTGTAGATCCCTATAAAGAGAACGTCAGCACGCCATGAGGGTAGTGAATCTCGATATCCTCCTCACCAAAACTGAAACAAGACTTTAACAAAATACAAAACATGACATTTTAAGAGCATCTTAAGATGTAAACATTTAAGAAGAATTTAATAAAATAACTAAGTAAAACAACTCTTGTAACTTTCAAAAAATATCTTCTTCTTTTTTTTTTTCTAGAACAATATGTAAAATTCAAACAGGTAAACATTGAATTTTTTCCTCATAATAATAACTGTAAATTTTCTAAAGCATATTCTTTCCTATTTTATTTTCTAGAGAGTACCATTCGATTCCGAAAACAACCTCTCTACCTCCTGAGAGGGATAAGTTCTCTGTACACTCTACCCTTCTCACTGGATATGTTGTTGTTGGATTTCACCGGGTATGTTGTTGTTGTTGTTGTTGTACCATTCGACTTTGACTTGTTCGGATTCTGTGAAAAAAATGTCAACATATATATGAATTCCTATGGTGACTCACATGTCAAGATTCTAGCATGTTCGGCATTTTTAGTATGTCGGACAATCCCAATCCGATCGCTTAGGCCGCATTCCTGTGGTGACTCACAAGTCAAGATTCTAGCATGCTCGCGTTTTATGCCTTACCTGATCAGCAATGACTTACCGGGGCAAGTCTGTCACAGTGTGAACCAGTGATACACTAATCTCTTATTCTAACACGAATAGTTTCAGGGTAACATAGAGTACTATAGCTTATGAACACTTTTCCAAAATCTAAGGAACTTCCAAAATATTTTTCTGAAAATTTTCTCTAACCCTTAAGTCTAATTCTGTTTCTAAAAGCTTTTGATGATCATTTGGAACAAGTTCTATTATTTGCAAGTGAAACAATAAATTCACAGGTCATGTTGATACTTAAAACATAATATGAGTATGAACATGCTTTTCTGATGTTTAAAACTTTCTTTCGAGCAATCATGAATTTAAGCATGTATAGAATTATGAAATAGTTACTAATTTTATAGAGAAATTAAAACTTATAGAATAATAATCTGATCCTTGAATCATAATGATTTTTTTTTTTATATGGATAATGTGTGCTCACCTGCTCCAATTTAAACTCACGTTAACATTTTAAGATATTTTATCAGATATCTAGAGGATGAGAAAATAACTTTAGTAAAAGCAAGTCTCGGCTCACCTTGATTTATCCTTTCAAGTACGTCCATTTCCTCCGACCCAGGCGATTCGCTTCACCAATAGATTTCTACATTAATCAATTCAAAAATTAACTCTAATAGTTCATAAATCTTCTCTACTTACAAACTATAGGTTTGATTCTCTTAATTTCTACTAAATATAATTCTTACAGATTATCTTAGTTCCATTCGGGTTGTAGGCTTGCCTTGTAGCACAAAGTCCTAACTTGGAGAGAGAACCTTGTTCTTGAATCCTTTTTGGAAATCACGATTCACAAGTATAATCTTGTTAGAATCGATGTTTGAGAGTAACAACTTAAAATCCTAAATGAGTTAGATATTAACCTCTCGTAGTAGGAGAAATCTTGGACGACTTTAGGTTGAGAAAAGGACTTGCCTTTGAAAAATGGAACTGATTTCTCTCTTCTTGTCCCTTTTTATAAAGACTCAGGTGGTTGTTCACCCTGTCGGGCGCGTCCCGCACGCTAGTGGGGCGCTCCACCAAACTTTCTGCCTGGCTGCACTGTTCTCACGCTAGGTTTCGTGCCTCGCGCACCTAGCGCCTGCTTTGATACAATTCAGTAAAATGGACATATAACTATCCGCTGGAATGTCCAAATGAAGAACGATTTGAAGCGTTAGAGACTAGACTTCAAGTGCTTTGATTTAAAGAAATTTTACATAGCATAACTTACTCTAAGAGGTATTTATGGTTAGTAACTACTATTTAATTTAATTACTTTTCGTAGCTACAGTGAATTTTCAATTTACATATCGTAGCTATACCAAGCACATAGAGTTATACCACTTATCAAACCTCTCCCTCACCTCTCTCTCCTTTCTCTTTCTCTTCTCCCTCAGCCGGCGTCGTCGTGCACGTGGTGGCCCTTAGCACCGCCACAGCTAAGACGGTAGTTTGTAGCTGCCTGTGATGTCGAAATTCATGACTTCTTCTTTGATCTGGATGAATACCGAAAATTCATGGCTTCTTCTCTGATCTGGACAAATAGTGGAATCCATGACTTCCATGGCTTCTTTAGCCACCGGTCATGCACGTGGTAATATTTTAGTGTTTTCCGATTGAAAAAGCAAAGTATTTACAAATGGCTTCATCGAAGATTGTCGATTTCGGGGAATTCACCGATCAGAATCACATTTCTCTCAAACATGTAACTTGTTGAGCCAGCACTTGAAAGAGAAGGGCTCCTTCGTAGATCTCAATCTCGGTATCCACCGCAATTTTGATTCAGCTAGTAAGTTTTTACTCCTTTTTGTCTATTTTTTCCTTTTATTGTGGAGTTATTTGAAATGTCTATCAGCTTTTTTTCAACAGGCTCTACTACTATGGATTTGTTGCCGAAGATTGAGATATCTGATGAGTCGTCGGCAACAAACTCTCAGAAATCGATGAATCTCCCGGCGAATCTCCCACCAGTGAAAGCGGTGGCGGAAGTTCTGCTACCGGCTAGTAAGTCCTGCACCATCTTCGGCCTTTTCGTAACAACTCCAGCTTTGTGCTTCCTGAGCTCTGTCTGTGAAACGACATGGATTTCTTCGATAACCTAATTCCCATTCGATTCTTAAATTAATGTATTTGATTGTTTTTTCCTCATATTTGAGGGTATTTGAGTGTATTCGTGTGGCCGGAACCCATGGCTTCTTATCCTTCTTGTATCTCAGATTTGAGTGTATTCGTCATTTTTTAGTGTAATATAAGTCATATGTATTTAACTGAGTGTAGTTTTGGGCAAAACTAGATGTATTTGACTATATGTGTTGTTTGAATGATCTATATACATATGTTTGTATACAATTTTTTTCGAGTAAATACACTGTATCTGAAACTTTGTATATGAAATTTTGTTGTTTGTATACAAATTTACCCCTGTCATTGTTTGATACAGCCGATTTACGTTTTTGAATATACCCAAGTACACTCTATAACAGTGAAATACTAGCTAGCGACAACACAAATACATTTAAATACAGTCGAGTACATTCAACCTTGCGGCGTCCGGCGGCTACATTCAACCTTGCGGCGTCCGGCGGCTACATTCAACCTTGCGGCGTCCGGCGGCTACATTCAACCTTGCGGCGTCCGGCGGCGACCTTGCTGATCGGAGCTCGAATCCATTCAAATACAGCCAAAATAAAAGGATAGATCAATATATAAATACACTAAAATACACAGCTCCATCGAATATTTAAATATATTGGAATACAATCATTATGTATACACATGTATTCAAAAATTAAGGTTGCATGTATTCAAATACATCCAAATACACGCGATATCAAATAAGGTTGGATACAACTGAACAGTGTATTCAAATACACGCAAATTGCCCTAAACTAGCTACGAATTGTGAATTTATAAAAGATAGCTATAGTTGGTTAGAAGCTCTTAAACTATAGCTATTTGTGTAAGTTACCCTGATTTAATCTATCGCTCATAGCTCAATTTACTATTCGCTGGGAGATAATCTCACGGAAGTAAGGTCATGTGCGACTATAATCGTTTTCTTCCCTTAAACATTGCCAACTCATTCTAAACTACTTCTCCTCTCTTTGAAATGGCCAAACTACCTGCCAAATATAAGATTGAGTTATTACGCCTTCATAATTTCCAAATACACTGTGCCCAACCTAGAGCCTGAACGAGAACATAGTTTTGGTAGCTTACACATATTAATATTCTCCAAGAATAATTTTTGTTGAACAATAATTATAATTCACAACTTTTCTTAAAATACTTAATTTAGTTCTTAAAATAAATCTAAGCATCATGTACTAAACCATTCGTGGGATTCTATGGCGCGTAGAGAGAGAATTAATCAAAGAGAGCTTATTTTATAGAATAAATAGGTGAATCAACAATTAAGAAAGCAGGTCAGTGCATTTGGTAATTATAAATTGATTTCTTGACCAAAAGAAAATATAACTTGATCTTTGAACAGCTATCTCTTAGCTTTGTATGGTCAAAAAGCACAGCAACAAAGCTACTATTTATGCGCTTTATCAATTATCATATATTGTAAGACGTTCTACCTGACAGCATTATTTGATTAATACTTAATTATGTGAATATCATAACAGGAATATATAAACAAAACTGGAAGGTTATTAGCTATCTTTATTACTATTATAATCGATGATGACGAGCCAGATGATGAAATCACACCCATTATTTTATTTGATCTTGTACCCCAACTAGAATATCAAGTGGGAAGTTTGATAATCTATGTATCGTATCTGGGATGATTAAATTAATCTTATACTAATACTACATAGGGATAAGACAAAGGTTTGTCAGATTTATTATTTTTTTCAATACTCCATCCTCGGCAAGATACTAATCATTTAAATCAAATTTAATACAACTAGTTTCACCACTAGTCGGCAAGACGGTGACCATCACCAATTTTCAGTTCAAAAGATAATATACGTAGTTTGAATCTTTAGGTTATGTCCCTTTCATCATAATAGCCATTTCTTCTTTTCTGTGTCATGAGAACTGACGATGATGGTGACAATTCGTCGACATTGGGAGATATTTCTCAGAGTAAAATCAGTAAAAGAATTATATATTCCCAAAAGCTGATGAATTACTTGACATTGGGTGAGTTTCTCTCCGATTTTAATGTGCTACCACATTTTAAATGTCACCTTTAACTTTCTTTGATTTTTAAGTTTATGTACTGACCATGTAAAACATATCTATGTAATGTAATTCTAGGTATATTTCTATGATAAGTATTATAATTGATAACTTAATAAAAATTGATACTAATATTAACATTATAATACATTAGACTGCATTGATAGTGTAAAATCTTACGCCATCGGTGTATATAATTTGTTCATTATTTTATATAGGCTGATTAATTGGACGTTCAGCTCATTGTATATATCCACATTTATATGATCCGCACTCAAAATTTCACAATTGCAGTTTGTAGGTTTAATACCTTGGCAGAGAGTGTTTTACCTCATAAATTGAAATTTTTTAGCACGAATTCGGATTAGTTGAGTTCTAAAAGTGAGTACACAACACAGTGTGGTAAAAAAAATAGAAACTGTACAACTTTGAGTTTGATGGTAATATAATTTCATTTGCTTTTCTTTGTGACAAGTTAATTAATTTATTTTTCTAGGTATCAAGCTTATATGCAAAATGTGGGGTTGTACCATCTCTCTGACAAATTAAAACTCAAATCATTTTCATCCAAAAGAAACGGACAGTATAATATCAGACTTTTTTACTAATTTAGGAAACAAGCTTGCAGTGAGTGCTAATAACTTTAGCTACAGGTAAAAAAGAAAGAGGACAAAAATAAGCGAATAAAATTAAGAATCTGTATAGGTAAATAACAACATAAGTCACAAGAGACGGCAACAAAAACATTTACTTAGAGCTGTACTTGTTGATGGTATAAATTGGCAGCTTATAGTCAGAAGTATCCAAAAGAAATCTAGTTCAAAACATCTTCGTTCAGTTAGCTTTGTACCAATTATATCCAAAGAGTTGGAATCTACCAAAACTTTCCAACCTCTTTATTTTTTTTTTTTTAAACTCTGGTTCCCATCAAGAACCCTTGTGAATATACTATAATATGTATTAATTAATACTGTATATGTAGAGTATTAATTAGAGGGTCTCATGAGAGAATATTGAAAGCCATTTTTGTGAGACCAATTTTGAAGTCTTAACATCCGCTGAGGGAATCCTGATGATGCTGCAGCAGTTGCAAATAGCTGAGGAGGAGCAACATTATTATTGGTTTGCCTTTGTTGAGTATCACTTGAAGAAAATGAAAGCTCTCTTCTATTGCTGCTGCTTGGAAACTGAACCTGTATCATCATAACAATAAATATTCCTAGAGCAATTACATTGATATTAAAACGGTTTAACTTCTATACGCTCAAAGTCTATAGAACTTTGCTTAATTTTCCAAATAATTAGCTCCACTTAATATTGACCCTTACTTGTATCACTTTAAAAAAAAAAAATGTAGCGGCGAACAAATTCCATTGCTAAAACGCAAATATTCGTCTCTAACCCTATTCAGCGACAAATTAACAACAGATTACAAAAAACTCCTATTAGCAACAAGCTATTTATAGCAACGGATTAGCATTATATCTGTTGGCAATACCTTTTTTTTTTTTTTTTTTGTGATAGTTATTTTTAAATGATTGATAGTGTCATTTTTTTTGGCACAATGTTATCAGAATATAGAGGTTTAAATCATGTAAAAATGATTACTCACTTGGTAATTTGACGAGGTAAACTGTGGAGGAAACATTGGGATCATTTGGGGTTCACCAGCTCTCGTATATTGGCCAAACCTTTGCATTTCATTGTTGTTTGGTTTCAAGGAGCCTGGAGAATGTAGGTGTGTTTGGCTCAAGAGTTGCAATGTTTCCGTCTCATTGTACCCATTTCTTCTTCGGGCATCGATATCAATTGGACTAGGTTGCTGCTGAAATTGAAACATGTATAAAGAGTAAAAAAATGCAACTACTATAGTTAAGAAAAATAAACGAGAAAAAACAATAGAGTTTGGAAGCAATTAAGCTACAAAAATGAATTTAACCTATATACATTGACAATATAAAGATAGATGTACTATCGGCAAGGTCAAAAGTAGAAGACCAGATACGGGTTCAATCGAACCCAGTAATTTTTGCTCAAACAGCATATTTGTGTTAAAAAAATCATTAAATATAAATGACACATATTAAAATTAGAACCCACATATTATCCTTCTAAAATTCATTAAAATCCTAGCTTCGCCTCTGACAATCGGCTTACTTTAGCTATAACTAATTTTATTTTTCACATTACCAATCTCATTTCCGATGACCGGTTATTTGTCGTCACAAAAGTTGTCTATGTACCTTGGACCTCCAAGGCTTGTGGTGGATCTATAAGATTCTTACATCTTTAACTACAGGTCTCGGTTTGACTTTTGAGTATGAAAAAAAAAATCCGATAGTGAGCTAGCGTTTTCTCCTTTAATGGATTTTCCAAAGTGCAGATTTGGATAAGTTAAAGCTCCAATGAGGGCGGGCACAGAACACCGGACACTTGATGGGAAATAAAAAGAATATATGCACCTTGGGCCTGGACCCTTGGTGCCGCCAATCAACATCAAATTGCAAAGAAGAAGAATTTTGATCCTTATTAGTATCCTCCATTTCTCGGCTGCTTTGCTTTGAGCTGGAGCTACCCAAGCTTAAGTCAAGGCTGTGATCTGTTGCCTTATTAGTAGATTCTGGAAAAGCACAATTATGAATGTTTGTCAGAATTTTTATTTATTTTGTTGCGGGAACGACAACATACTGACTAAATAGGAAGCAAAGAAAACAAATACTTAGTAAAATATTTACCAGTTGAATTAAGTTCATTTTCATAAATGCTTTGATCGAAGTTAGTGACTGCATCCTTTCCGTTACACTTGATGGCAGCTTTATCATAAGCCCTATAAAAAGAATGTACAAGAAAAAATAGACGTTTTTATTAGCCCACTAGCAGCAGTTCCGGTGCAAGAAATTTAATCGAATACTTAGTTGGAAAGGAAGAATAGATTCACCACTGTAATTCCACACAAACCTGGCAGCCTCATTTTCAGTATCAAAGAGTCCCAAATAAACGTACCTATTCGAAAAGAATTCGAAAATTAAAATTAAAATTAAAATCAAGCAAGCAAGGAAGGAATGGCACTGACAACGAAATTAGGATTATTCCTTGAAAATGGATTCAAATAAAATTAGGATAATGATTTTATGTCATTACTTTTTTCCCAATAACTGGCCCATTCTAGCTTCCCATCTACCACATTTGTGCAAGGTCACCCCTCTATACTTGGAACTTCCCCTCGGATAACCAGTACTTTGTCTCCGAAGTACATGCACAAATTCTTCCTTGGTCAGATTCTTCATCTGCGTCATACCAACAAATCAAAAAAAGAATATTTACAACATAAATTTAGAAAGGAAATTCAAAACTACTTGCATTCAATTACATGGTTTATATCATATCGATGTTGTCCATTGTGTCTGTGTTTCATGTCGAAAATACTAGTTAACGCATAGAATATAACTCCATTGCATATGGGAGAGGGAAATGGAGCATAGAATCATTTGGTTCAGCTGAATATGAATGCATCAGATTAAAAACTAAGTCAATAATTATAAATTCTGAAGATGTAATTTCAAACGTGATAAGCATCTAAAAGTTTAACTCATTAAAATTAAAATGTTGA
>NC_081343.1:37042479-37132948 GCF_029784015.1 Lycium ferocissimum
AAAACCCTTGCGGGGCCCCAATTTTTTCTCGAGGTTTTTTTGAGGACCCACTCCCTCCATTTTCTTCTGACCACTTCTCTTCTGAGGACCAACTCATTTCATCCCAACTCCCTTCTTGATGTAATTCTCATTTCTCTGAAAAGCCTTACTTCGTGCCTTACAAGCCTCCTTGTAATGGATGAGAGGACTGCTCGCCCACAATGAGTGCACATCCAGTTTTTTATTGCGGAAACATATTTACTGTGGGAGTTGTAAGGCATCTTCTCCTTCTCAAAATCAAGTCCTTTTCCACTGCCTCCCTTATTCTTGTACATAGAGGTGATTTCGTCGGAGGACCAGGTCCATTTGAGAGCTTTGTCAAGATCAAAGTCGACCCTTTTTAAATCTTCTTTTAAATGCTTGTTCTTCTCAATCTTGGCAGTTGAACACAGATTTACTTTCTTCAGCTCATTTTCAAGCTCCAAGTGAGACTCATTTGCTTCACCTTTTCCCTTTGAGAGAAACTCCACACTTCCTCTTACTTGACTCTTTAATATGATGTTTCGTTGGTTTGTCTTATGAATTTATTCCTTCATTTCTCCAATGGAAACACACAAGTCATCCTTTTCTTGCACTATCTCATCAATCACATGATTCAACTCATTATTTTCAGCAATCAAATCATGATAAGCATCAATCAACATACTTGATAATAATATGAGTTTGTTCTGAGAGTAAGTTCTTAGGTTTTTCTTAAACTCAAGAAAGTTTTCCTCTATGTCTTCATCATTATCTGTATCTGATTTGGCCATGAGTGCAAAGGTTAAATCATACTTTGTTGTTTTATCTTCAATAGCCATCATTGATGTGATCCCTTGGTCCTCCTCACCTTCTGATTCACTATATGAGTCTCCCCATGAAGCAAGCGCTTGCTTCACCATTTCATCAACAACTTCTTTTCTTCTGAGTTTCTGTCGGGAACATGGTTCCTCCGGCCAGTTCTGTCATAGTTGTCCTGCTTGTTTTGAGAACAATCTTTCATGAAGTGACCAAGTTTCCCATATGTGTGACAGCTGGAGCTTCCTTTGAAGTTTCTGCTGGAGCTTCCTATCTTAGGAATTCCTCCATTTTTCCTAATCATCTTATGAAATCTGTGCTTGAGATAGGCCATTTCAGATTCCCATCACTCGAATCTCCTTTTGAGGCTTTGAGAACCAGATCCCTTTCTTTCTTTACTTCATTTTTTTCAGCTTTCTTCAGAGTCATCTTCATATCATAGGTCTTTAGATTTCCAATGAGTTCATCAATTGTCAGCTTGCTGAGATCTTGGGCTTCATGGATGGCATTTACTTTACTGTCCCAAGAATCAGGTAAAACACCAAGCAAATTCCTCACCAAATAAGAATAAGGATAACTTATACAGAGTTGACCCATTTTTATGAGGGTAAACTCTCGGTGTGTATGTCATGAATAGATTCACCTTCTTTCATTTTGAGCGTGCCTTATACTCTGTGGTGAGCATGTCGATTTTGGAGTTCTTCACCTGCATTGTCCCTTCGTGTGCAGTTTGAAGAGCTTTCCAGATCTTCTTAGCAGTTGTGCATGATGAGATTCGATTGTACTCATTTGCTCTTATACCACAGACAATAATCTTCTTTGCTTTATAGTTCTTCTCCATAGCCTTTTTGTCTGCCTCAGTATATTCTTTCCTTGTTTTTGGAGCAGTTGCCAAGCCAACTTCATCTTTGTTTACAGGGACATAAGGACCATCACAAATGATGTCCCACAACTCTGATTCTTCAGCCATGATGAAGTCATGCATCCTAGCCTTCCACCACCCATAATATTTTACGTTGAATCTGGGTGGTCTGGTGCATGATTGACTTTCTTCCAAGTTTGGTAGGTCTGCAATTTCACATATTCTTTCTAGGTGTTAACCTTTCAGAAAGCACCTGCTCTGATACCGCTTGTTAAAAGTTGTGCGTCCACCAAACGGTATATGGAGAAACCTGGTTGTCTACCAATTCTTTCAGACAGTAAAGTAGGTAAATAACACAAGATTTTACCGTGGAAAACTCCTTGCTCATTAAAAATCACAACCTACCACGTAGGATTTCAATTCCACTATCACCGAGCAACTTCAGATTACAACCTCTTGCAATCTAGGAATTTAACACACATAAATCCCTCACCCTTACAATACACCTATTGTAAGTTGCACCTCTTGACTACCCTTAGCCAAGCTCACAATCATGTTTGACTAACTCTAGCCAAACCAACTAATACACTTGACTAACTCTAGCCAAGAGTACCACACGGTAGATTGAATAGGTAAACTGCCTAACAACTACTGACAATTTAAGATACCTACAATAGCTTCTTGAAAGAAGAGTAGGTTTACAGTTTAAAGAGCAAATGAACAAATACTCACAACAACCTAAGAACTTAGACATAATCTGGTGTCTGGATTAGGTTCTTCAGCTTGTAAGTGACTTTGTTCTTGAGAGCACTTGAGAACTTGTGGCGGCAAGAATTTGCACAAGATGGTTTAGGTTTTCAGTGATACAATATGTCGGAACAAGTTGTATGTATATTGGGGAACATGTGAGTGAGATAAGACCACTCACCCCATGTTGACTTGAAGATGGGCCTAAAGATCATAGTGACAATTGGCTGAGTAAGTGCGGCTTTAAATTGCTTGATCGATGCTATTTGTCTGACAAGAGAGAGTAGTATCACGAACTAGGTTTCTCTCTATTGCACCAGCAGTTTGACAATCATCAAAATATAGAATGCGCTTTGTTTTATCAATAATTTAACATGTTGTAGAGATTGGATGCATTATTTTTCCGAGAGTATAACATTTCTATATTTAAATATAGCTTGAGATAAGTTACCTGAAAAAATTAGGCAAGTTACGTGTTACAACATGTCAAAATAATCTAAATGTATAAAATTCTTACAATGTCTAGATATCTAAGTTAAAGATATAAGTGATATTACAATTTTGACTAGTTGGATACACCAACAACGCAAAATTTATTAACACTATTACTTAATTTTAGTATGTGATAGCAAGTCAATTATCATTTTTAGTACAATTACCAACTAATGCTTATCAAGAGAGTTACATATAATTACTTAAAGTCTTACCCTTATTACAAGTAGTTGACATATCATTTTTAGTACAATTACCAACTAATGCTTATCAAGAGAGTTACATATAATTACTTAAACTCTTACCCTTATTACAAGTAGTTGACAACTAAAAGTGATAACGATTTAACGGTATTGGTACAACGTACTTGCCTACTTGGTACTACAAAGCTTGGGCATAAATTCTACTAGTAGCAGACTTCAATTTTACTACTTCTACGACGAACGTCCTTAAGGCATTCAAGAACAAAAAGATAACACCACTCCTTTTCCTTGATGCCGTTATCCACTAAACTTCAAAAATATATCCTTCTTATCAGCCGGCCATAAAGTGAGTAAAAGATGCTAAAAAGAAAAACTAATTTCAACTTTAGCCAATACCTGGGGCGAGTATTTGTGATAGTTTTAATATTTTGGTATTAAAGAGAAATGAGAAATATCAAGTTTATTCCTTCCCATTAGGTGCACTATGATAATTCAAATATTACAGTAATATTCAATTGTCTTGTTTAAATCTTCAATCTTGAGGAAAAGGGAAACAAGAAGATATGTTATTACTTTCTTGTTCGCCAAATTCCAAAAGTTGGCTGCGACTCAGCGCAAGAAAAAAAAAAAACTTTAGTAATTACTTTCCAAATTTTCAGTAGATTATTTTTTGGAGGAGGGAGAGAGGACGAGAAAATGTTACTTTCCCAATTCACAGTAAGATTTGCAGTTCAATCATCTAGTTGATTAATCAAATTTTATCGTATCCACAAATTTAACTGAAGAATGTAAAGTCCGTAAAAGGGAAAACATAAGTATAAAACCAGAACTAAAGGGGAAAGGGTCAAAAATACTGTATGGGTAAAAAATCGCACCTAACACGTGGACCAACATGTAGTCGACATGTGTCAGTTTATATAGTCACGTAAAGAAATTAGATGGTAATGTCGAGCAAAGCATTTGCGGAAAGGTAGCTAATACCGATGATGTGGTCAACGAAGAGAGCATCAACGGAAACAACACACAAGACTTTCTTGATTGCGCATTAAATAGAGTTAATATAGTAACGGCAAAACGATTTCTAACGACTAGAATCAAGGAATTAAATGACAATCATTAATTCAGCAATTAATGATTGTCGTTACATGCATACAACGGGAAGGGTACCATATAGGACTAGATACCTATAAATAGGACTTTCACTTGTATAACTAGGCAGCCAATTCTAACTGAAAAATAGATGATTATTGATTATTCTCTGCTTATAATCATTATCATTATTCTTTTATCATCAAGTTCTTATTCATTGTGGGGAACGGAGAAATCCATCATTGTTGTTCATCTGCAATTGGCATAATTGTTGTTCATCTGCAATTGGCATAAGTTTACTTTTTTCTTTTATTTATGTATTCTTTGTTAACCTTTAAATAACTTGCATGTGTTAATTCTAGCATCTATCTCAAATTACTTCCGACTGTGGTTAACCTTAGAACAAATTCAACTATTTGGGTAAAATACGAATTGACTCAAACAAATACCCCTCTACTTTGGAAAAAAATGGCAAAAAATATCTTCCGTTACTAATTTGGGTCAAAAATACTCCTCCCATCATTAAAGCTTTCAAATATATTCCTTTCTCAATAGAAATCCCCCAAATAACCGATTTTATTTTTTAAACACGATCCAACTAAATAATAACCCATACAATCCCTTTTGTAGGCAAGCAGTGAATTATAACTGTTTCTTTCCAATGCTGAGAAAGCCAAATGGAAAACTGGGTGGACATTTAAGGTGAATCTTTTTTAAAGAGTACGAAGAAGTGGTCAAGTTGTAATCAACCTGAAACAAAAAGATTTATATCAAAAAACAAAGCTCTCCAATCTGTTGCAAAACCGCTTAAATAAGTATCATGAAATAAGTAATAGCGCTGCATGGGATAAAGCACTGGAACACTACGTATAAATTGATCTTGAAAAGTTTTAGCATTATCTTTCCGGCCATTGAAATCAAGGCGGGTTAGTCACAAAAGTTTACCAGAAAACTGGAGCAGCAGCACATTTATAACAATTCCAGAAGTTCAGCATAATATATGAATAGAGAGAAGGGAAGAAGTGGAATACGTTTGAGAGAAATTGGGGAATAAGGGGATCGTATAGGTTATTATTTAGTTGGATCGGGTTATTTAGTTGGGTGGGGTTTAAAAAATGAAATCGGTTTTTTTGGGGATTTGAGAATTTCCGTTATGGGGGGTATATTTGAAAATTTTAATGACAGGAGGGGTATTTTTTACCCAAATTATTAACGGATGATATTTTTAACCATTTTTCCACAGTAAAGTGGTATTTCTGACCCTTTTCCCAAGATGGGGATCCTCTCCATTTCCGCTCTCTCCATTTTCCCCAAGTTCCTACTTGGATGAAAGATACATGTCATAGTTAATAATTAATGATTGAGATCTAATTGCCCAAATCAAGGTCCTAACCATAGTTAGAATAACAAATATTTTCTTTATTTACTCTAAAAAACTTTGACAATCCCAAAATTCTAACTAAAACATTATCTCACCTATAAATTAATCCTAATTTTTTTTTCTTTTCCTATTTATTACGTGCTCTTCCTTTTTTTTTTTTTTTTTTTTTTTTTTTGCTTCTTTTGAACAATTTTTTTTTTTTATAGTTCTTCTTAATTTTCCCCCCTACATCCATCTGGATATGTTCCCATATTATTTTTTTGTATACTTCGTGCTTTAATTTTAATTCAAGAAAAGAAAATTTATAAGTCATTTATATGACACGTAATAAATAGGAAAGAAAGAAAATTTTAGGATTAATTTATAGGCGAGATAAAGTTTTAGCTAGAATTTTGGGATTGTCAAAGCTTTTTAGAGTAAATAAAGAAAATATTTATTATTCTAACTATGATTAGGACCTTGATTTGGGAAATTAGATCTCAACTATTAAATATTAATTATGACATGTGTCTTTCATCCAAATAGGAATTTGGGAAAAATGGAGAAAGTGGAAATGGAGAGGAGCCCCATCCCTTTTCCCATATCTAAAACCCTCAAAAGAGGCTAGATGTTCATTTAAATATGAGTGAAAATCATTTACACCCCTAACTTTTAGCCTGTTTGGCTAAGCTTATTTTTTCCCCAAAAGTATTTATTTTTTTAATAAGTGCTTATTTTAAAAAAAGTGAAGTGTTTGGCCAAGCTTTTGAGAGAAAATAAGTGTTTTTGGAGTAGCATTGCGAGCTTTTTCAAGAAAAAAATAGTTTTTGCCCAAAAGCACTTTTTTTGAAAAGTACTTTTGAGAAAAATACACTTAGAAACTTTTTAAAAGCTTGGCCAAACACTAATCTCGTTCAAAAGTACTTTTTAAAATTAATTGGCCAAACACAACCTTAAATTAAAAATACTTTTCAAAAAAGTACTTTTTAAAATAAGTTATTTTTAGAAGCCTGGCCAAACAGGCTATTTGTTTTAAAAATCGAACTCCCCCTCAAATTTGGGCAATAGACATTCTCCTTCTCATATGTAGATTGATCTTTTTTTAATTGCCTTTTTTATCCTTACTTTATCAATCTTTGCCTTTTCTTTTACTTCTGCAAAATTGTGATATTCTTTTTAATCTATATAACGGACTTACCTATACAAAAAATAAATAATAATACCGTGACGAAAAATGAAAAGTGAGAAATAGTAATTAAGTATGTAAGTTAATGACATTCTATAATGAAATAAATGAGCGGAATAAGAAAAATCTAATTTTATTAATTACAATCAAAATCCTAATATCTATTTACACAAGTCAAAACAAAAGAGAGTGAGCATTTTGTAAATATATTTCAATGCAGTTAGCACAAAAACTAATTAATAAAAAGTAGAGGTATCTTTTATAATAAATTCCTAAAAGATTATCTATCTAAAAAGTAAATAATCTTGAATTGAAATTTTATAAATATTCCATTATTGACAATAAAAACTCGTTTATCTATAGATATAGATGAAAGATAATAGGAAAGAAATGGAACTTAAATATACACACACGTTCACGCACAAAAAATATATATAAAATTATTTAAACTATAGTAAAATACCTAAATCGAAAAATAGAGTAGTATATATATAATTTAAAAAAGGTATTGCATAGTTGGAGTATTGAAAATGAAGGGGAAAATAGACATTACTTATGATAAGAGGGAGAGAACGCATACGGCAAGCGCTACCCGTCACTTGCACGATATTGTGTAACGATAACCTTGCCTGACCGCCTCCGCTCTGTTGTTCAAAATTGAGGGGAGTTAGATTTTTCAAACAAATTCTGGATGTGTAAATGATTTTTACCCTTATATATATATATGTTCCCCATATCATATATAGATGCAAAGTTTTTTCTATCTAATATCTCATCATTAGAAAAGTGATAGCGGCTCATGTCTTAGTTTGGAAGACCAATAACTACTTAATGATTTCAATGGCGATTTAGGTATGTTTCTGCATCTAATTTTATTTTCCTGATGATTTGACGTGATAGATCTAAGAAAGATAATACTCTATCATCTTAAAGTTTTGTCCCAACATGTTCATATGATTAAGAGAATTGTGATGCCCGCAGGGGCTTTGCTTCATCGTGCGGGAATATGTGGGGGCTCTCCTTCAAACAGAAGTTAGTAATCTTGTCTTCACGAAATAAAGGTTGATTCTTTCCATTTGGGTTGGTGAGCATTTCAGTAACAAGGTCTCTAGTGTAGTAAGACGAATTTAAGTAACAAACAAAATTAGCTAATAGTTGAACAAAATGAATGGAATGGATATAGACATATGCATTTCGAAATTAAGGCGTAATTGACAGAGGCAGACCCAAATGGAAGGGCCGGAGTGCACGTGTACTCTCACCCTTCGAAAAAAATTATGTATATATATGTGTATATACTCGATAAATTAGATATATTTAATCGTGCATTCTAACAAACGAAAGTGTGTTCACAGAGCACGTTGGTTGTAAATCGGGCCGCTTTCCCTTACATGTCACCCGGATGGAACCCGAATGTCACTTTTAATTATTTTTTTGAGCCTATTTTTAGGAAAACAATAAGCGTTAAATGAGCTCGTTCAGATCTTTCATTTGCTTCACTGTGTTAAATTTTATTTATTACACATATTTGATCTATATACTTGTATTTTTGCTACTGCTACGCTATTAGTGACCGGTTCGATACAGTATTATCCCTCAGTCGTCATTAAAATTTTTGTTGGCGTTTATGATAAAAATAATGGTGCCCCCGCTGTCTTAAAATCCTGGTTTTGCCTCTGATAATTGATACTCTCTCTGTCTCAATTTATGTGATACTTTTCGGATTTCGAGATTCAAAGACGTATTTTCGTAATTTTTTCATATGTCTTTTAAATATTTTAAATTGTCAATCATTGTGACTTATAGTATTTTTTACTTAGTTTTCCAAATATGTAAATTTTTCAAAAACTTGAAGATTTCATATCCGAATTTACGATCAAAATTAAATTATTTGACCCTAAAAATCTGAACTGTGTTACATAAATTGGGACAGAAGAAGTATATATATTTGATTGAACGGACCTAACACAATAATTGGAATCTACCATTAAGTGGCAAAATACCATAGACTGAACGTTAATCCGATCAACTGTGATGTAACCAGCATTCCTGATCTCTTCCGCAACATCAATATCATTATCAATAGCCTCCAAAGCAGCCAATGCATTAATTAATTGCTTGTGTCTGAAATTGACCTCTGTATAATTAGTATTTACTCCCTAAAAGCGCTGATCATGTCCCTGTCAAAAATCACCACACTACCAGGCTAATCTTCCAATTTCAAAGCCGTCAAGAAAGTGGCAGATCAATTTTCTCACAAACGGAATTCGAATGAACCCTCTAAGAACCTACGGGTTCACCGTTGCCTAGTTCATAGCCTGAGAGTTTTACTCAAACAGTCTAGAAGATCCGGTCTCTGAACTGTTCTCACAGATAATTATGAAAGATAAATGAGGCAAGATATTTACGTGAAAAACTCCTTGCTCAAGGCAGAGGCGTATGTAGCCTATAAGGTTGGGGCTCAACTTAGCCCCAAACTTTGGACGTGGAGCCTAAATTTATGTATAAAAAATTATTAAAATTGTAATAAATAGTAGATATGAACCCCTAACTTTAAAAATATAATGGATTCAATGCTAAAAATCTATAAATTGAACCCATAAAATTTAAATCCTGGATCCGCCTCTGGCTCAAGGGATTAAAAAATCACGATCTACCTCAGTAGGATTTCTAACTTCACTTAGACTGAGCAAAGTGTAAGATTACAAGTTTTTTGTCCTCGAAATTAGTTCCTAATTCTACCCCTCACAAACCGTCTATTGTAGGTGAATCTAGACCACTAATCTCCCCTCACAAACAACTTCGCAAGCTTCACCCCTTTTACTCCTCTAGGCTGAGAAACTAATACACATAGAATATAGTACAATCATAGTGTACCACTCAAGGGCACCCCTTGAGAATTCAAACCACAACAACTAACTCTAGCCAAAGTGTTAACACATTGTTTGAGAACAAGAATCAAGAAAATACCTACAAACAGCCCTTCTCAAAGGAATGTAGGTTTACAATTTATAAAACAAAGAAACAAAGACTCAATAACCTAAGGACTTAAAACATCTTCAATTCAGGGATCTGGTCCATTGGTTTGTTGAGGCTTGTTCTTGAGAGCACCTTGACAGGGGTGGCGTCTGCACTTAAGAAAAATATATCTTTTTGATTTGCAAGTGTTAGGTCAAACTAATCCCCACATGTTGTATATATATAAGACCAATGTAGAGAGCATGTGAGAAACATGTGATCATGAATAGTGACTTCTCATGGGCCCTTAGTTTGACATCATACATACAAGCGCCGCTTCTTTGCATCGTGAACGGTCAGGCAACTTGCTTTACAACTGTTATTGTACCGTGCAAATTTCTCTCATGGACCCAGTAGAGGACCTGGTCCTTGACTTGTTTATCAATTATCAAAACTATGAAATCTTATAACTCATCAATTTTCCCCTTTTTGATGATGACAAACTTGTGCATGATATATCCCCGAGGACCAAGGTTTCTTCTGCATAGTCGGCTTCAACTAGGATGAACGATGTAGCTTTTTCATACTAGACCTTCAATCTTCATGTTGAACCATTTCACAGCAATGAACAACTTCCCCCTGAGAACATGTCAACATGTTCCCCGTATCAAGACGATTACCCTTGCATGTCTTCCGGCTCGAAAAAGTTGAGCAGTAGGGTCACATTCTTCATCTTCATGAAAAAATCGTTTGGCAATCAAATAAACCCGATTCCATGAAGGAGAATGTTAAACTATATCAGTCAATCTTCCATTTGGAGACCAGGTTCCCCCTGTTGATTTGACCTTTAACATCACTTGACCATTTTTACTTTTAAGAACAATTGCCAATTCAGTCACCATAGTTACCAATCTATTACCAATCTTCCATTTGGAAACCAGGTTTCCCCTGACTTCCTTTTCTTATTGGACTACGAACAGTTTTTCTTTTTGACTAGTATTCTTTTATAACACATGTACATTTTCCCCTTTTGGCATCATCGAAAAAAAAAAGAATTATCAACTTCACAAGCAGAGATCGTCAGAAGCAACAATACACGGATCAAAGAAAAAAAACATATATAGAGATCATAGCAGTCAATATAGGCAGAAACATGTATAATAAAGTCCCCAAAAACATATTCAGTATTACATTCCCCAAAAAGATTAGGAATAGAATAAGAAAAATAACAAGGTGATTAAGGACTTGATATAGCGAAGATAGAGTCAATGGGTAGCTGATTTGTTGGAGTTGAGAGCTGTAATCAGTATGTCCACTCTAGCATCTGCTGCGTGATGTGCAACCAATAGTTTTTCTTGGAGCTCCTCAACCTTTCTCCTTAGTCTAGCATTGTCTTCTCTTAGCTCATTATTCTCGGCCTTCAGCACTGTACTAGGACCATTTTCGTCTATTTTGAGATTTACATTTTCAGTCTTTACCAGAGCATTTTCAACCTTCAGCATTTCTATATCTGCTAGTGCTTTATCATTTGCCTCAATCAATCGTGAAATGGTGGAAGTACATCCGACTCCTTCTTTCTTAGGTACGATTTCACATTCTTCTAACGTATCCAGAGAAAACATCTCTTTCTTGATTCCTTTAGTGGCATTTCCCAGAGCAACCTTGAAGTCTTTAAACACTTTTGTCATCAAGTATCCATAGAGGAGTCCATGTACACCGTCTTTAGTATTAACCACCTTCACCATATGTTCTATCATAAGAGAAGGCAGACTGACTCTGTTTCTAGCATCCAAGATTTCCATAAGGACCAGGTCCTTCTTAGAAGCAATGCATCTTTTCTCTTTTCGAGGTAATAGTACTTTGTTGACGAGTTTAAAAAAAAGCTGATAGGTAGGTTTCAACTATTTTTTGTAGAGAGTATCAGTGGCTATCTCTTTACCAAATCTGACTATCAGACTTTTGAATTCATCAGAGACCTTGTCCTCACCAAGTTTCGTCACACCTTCAGTGGGTACTCCCAAGATCTTACCGAGTTGAGTCTCATCTAAAGTAAAATCAACTTTTTCAACTTTGCACACCAGAGTGTTATCATCACTGTACTGCAGGTTCACAAAGTAATCAGCGACCTCTTCCTTATATGCTAGAGCAGGACCTTCAAGAAAATGATCCCATCCTTGAACTCTCAGAATTTCCAATAGCTCAGCCATTCCTTGGTGTCCTTCCACCTCTGAATCAAACACCCTGCCTAGTAATACGCTCAGTCCCCTTAGATTTTCTAATCTAAGCAACTCTTTCTCTCTTTTTGAACTTCTCAGTTTGGAGGAACCAAGGTCCTTATCCATGCATGACTTTCTTCTTTTTGAGGATCCAACATCTTTCTTTTCATTTGCTTTTCTTTTCTTAGGAGTCTTTTGTACCTTTCCCCTTTCAATGCCATCTTTCTCTCCTTCATCAACTTCCACTCTTGCTTTTTCTGTGTCAGCAGTAGGTTTTTCTTTACTCCTAGAGCTTCTTTTTGTTAGAGAGATCTCCTCCTTTTCCTCTTCTTGAGTTTCATCCACAATTGTCATGGCTTCTTTGTCCCTTAGTTGACTCAAACCAGTAGTTTTTATCACTTGCCTTTTCTTCCTTGTATTATGCTTACTCTTGAACTGCGAGGCAAGTTGTCCTCTAATCCTTGGTCTGGAAGGTGGTGGGCTTTCAAGGTGTTGAAAAGAAGTCTTCTTCTGTGCAGTAGACTTACCTTTTCCCAACTTTCATTTCTTGAATGTTTTTGCAGTACCATGTCTTTTAGCAGACCCTTTAGCGGAACCAGATCCCTTTGCTGATTATTTTTTCCAAGGAACGATAATGGTGGATAGAATCGTAGCATCCAAAGTCTCCTGATTAGGACCACGTACCTTCCCTTGTACTGGAGAACTCGCTTCTTCATCGTTTCTTTGTATTTCTTGCATTTCCAAAGACTCACACTCCTCTCCTATATTGGCACATCCACTTACAATATTTATAACATACCCAACAAGATTTCCGCTACCCGAGGGTCTGTTCAAGTTACCACCTTCTACAGAGACTTTAGGTGTAACCTTATCCTTAGTTTCCACATTTTTAGTGCTTTCATCAACATTATCAGCAATTTGGGATACACTCAGTCTTTCCTTACACTTAGTGTTTTCAAAGAAATCATCCGAATTTTCACATTTTCCCTCAATTTCTAGTTCACTCCAGCAGGCAAATATCCTGATTAATGAACTTATCTACATTTACTTGTAAGTTCAAGAGATTTTGATTACATGAGTTTACTGCTGCCTCATTCAATATTTCTGAACCTCTCTCACCTCCTTTGGTTGCATCTTTGCTAATTGTCTCCACTCCATCATCCTTTTCAGTTCCTTCCTCGCAAGTTCTCGAAGAGTTTGGAGGTAGTGACAAAATTGACACTATTATCGGGGATGGGTTTATCGACCGAGAAGGGTTTGTATGGATTCAAGGGCACAATCTTGTGATTGTTTCTCCTTTTGAGTGTCAGAGGGACTAGGAACAGTTGATTTAGAAGCAGAGCTTATTTGGTTTTGTTCATGGAAATTTTGGGTTTCTAGCTCGAAAACAGAGGACGGATGGTCGGTTGAAAGAGGGACTTGAGAGGATGGAAGTGTGGGGATGGCTTCAGTAGCATTTGAGGGAGTTAACACTTGGTTAGACATGGCAAGAATTGAGTATGAAGAAGTGATGTTGAAGGAATAGAAAAGGGTTTTGATCGACGAAGAATTTGTGAGATGAGGAGAGAGAAAGCACTTTGGTTTAAAGATTAAATGAGAAGCCCCTTTTTGATTGGTCGAGAGAGGGTTATTGGATCAATGCGGATTGGACTTGAAGAATGTGAATCGATGAGATGAATTTTTAGAAAGGCGGGAGAAAGGACTAACACTGCATTCAACGACATTAATGATGTATGTAAATACTCGAAAAGGCTATCGACTCCGAGCAAGCGAGAGACCGTGTCCCTTGCTTTTAAGATTGTTTTGGCGTAGAGAAGTCTCAGAGAGAATGCAATGTCTTTAACATTTGTATTGTCCTGATGTGGTTATGTAAGGACACCCATTATCAATCAAAGCTGACCATTGAGGATTTGTAAGTGATTTTGGACAATTTCAGTTCCAGTTGGTTTCTCTCAAGATACCCTTTGCTTGATGCTTTAAGAAGAATGTAGGTACTACGACTCTTCATCTTCCATGACTTCAAATGACTTGACCTTTCCTTCACATCTTCCCTCAGGAAGAGACTGTTCCAAAATGTTGTGACTACTGCTACTCTAGAGCTCATCAAACCAAAAGAAAACAATTACACAATTCTCTCAAGATTCATATATTTGTTTCACTAGTCAAAAATACAATCACACATATATAAAGACATGAACTGTATCAAAATAACCACAGTTTATAATTGTAGCTTAGCTACAGAAGATGTTTCAAACTTTCAATATTTGTAGAAGATCGCACCGTCCTTTGGTTCTTCCGCGGAGAACTTTAGGGAGGAAGACGAGAGTTTTATATTTTGTTCTTCCAAAGGAAAAAATTTCAGTTAAATTAAAAGAGGAGTACTATTTAAACAAGACACTTCTTTTTTAAATGTCACACCTATTACTAATAGTTGTCTCTTCTTATTTTCTACTTTTGATTTTATTTATTTTATTTTCAGAGTTGACCCACTTGGATGACCCTGAATACAATTTTCAACAAAACCCCTTATACCCCTAACTCTGTCTTTGAACTTAACCCTATTGTTAAAAGCTCAATCGGAGTATTATGATAAGAACATAAAGATTCAAATCATGGATCCCTCTAACTCGAGGTCTCTGAGCTGATTGAACATTGTGGCAAGTGGTGGATTTGGAGGTCCAGTTCTTGCATTGGTTGCAAAGAGAAAGTGTGAACATTCTTGTGGCACGTGGTGGATTTGGAGGTCCAATTCTTGCATTGGCTGCAAAGAGAAAGTGTTTGACGTGTGATTTTTGAAACATAAGTATCCTTAGATGGGAGGGGCGGAATAAATAGTTTGAAATTAAGGCCTAATTGATTAATTGAAATCGAATGTTTGGGACATAAAATTATGAGAATCACTTGTTCATTGTTCTTGTTGTGCGGATTAACTAGCACACATTTACACACACAAATATATAGAAGAGGAAGTAACACAAATATTTAATGAGGTTTGGCCGAGTCTACGTTCTCGAGAGCATAAGCAGAGAGAGTTTTCCATTACTTCTTCTATTCCAATTTATGTGATACAGTTTGACTAGGCATAGAGTTTAAAAAAAAAAAGGAAGACTCTTGAAACTTGTGGTCTAAAATAAGTCATAGATATATGAGTGACTCTAAATCATCTATTAAGGGTAAAAGAAGAAGTTTTAAGTCAAATTATTTCTAAATATAGAAATATATTATTTTTTTAACAAATTAAAAAAGAAAGTGTATTACACAAACTGGAACAGAGGGAGTAGAAGAACATTACGAGTAATCCCCAATTACCACTCCTCTGTGTGCTAAGTGTTCTCCAACCAACAAAGTTAATGGGCCTAAAAAATACACTGTACTCCCTTTGTCTCAATTTATGTGATGTTTTTCGTTTTTTTAAAAGTTAATTTGACTAAATTTTAAAGTTAAATTGGATTAGATTAACTCAATATTTTAAGATTAAAATTTATATATTTAAAAAATACATAAAAAACATTATAAATTGTAACTTTTCTCATATCAATTTGATGAAAAAATAAATCTTAAAGTTCATGCAGTTTGAATCTTATAAAGCGGAAAATATCATATAAATTGGGACAAAGGAAGTATAAAAAAAATCTGACAAAACTATGACGTGCATTTGTGCCATAGCGACAGAACTATTTCACCGCCATAGTGCCCGCAAAGTGGCAGTCTCAAGACTCATTGCCTCAGAACTTCCTTTTATGTCGGGTCACTATTTGGATCCACAGAATTCAAAACGCAAATAACAGTCTAAAACTGGAAAAAAAATGACTATTTTCCTCAAGACCAAGAATGGCCATTCCAATAGCACGTTCGGTCAAACGACACTAGATAAAACAAGGAATGGCAGAAAAGAAAGAAATAAGGGTATGGCCAAAGAAATTGAATCAAAAGAAAAGATGGCTGAGTTGTCGTATCGGCAACAACTTATGGTTGCGACTTGCGAAAGGAAAATGACAAAGGAATTTGTTTGTAGATACGAGTAGTCTGTAGATATGTCTGCATTAGGGGCTTCTCCGGTCCAAGTGAAAAGAACCACTACTAAAAAATCTTTTTTTGCCACTGATTTTTCACCGAAAAATGTTCGGTGGCTATCTTCCACTGAATGTCGGTCGAAAAAACATAAATAGTTGTGTTTTTACACGGAAAAATTAGAAAGTTTTCCGCCTTTTCAATGGAAACCCGTTTTCCACCATGCGTTTTCTCAGTAAACTCTTTTTTCCTTTTTATAATTATCTAGCATTTGTTATTCATGGGTCCGACGACTAATTTAGATTCGCATTGCATAAATCAAGGAAAGGGGTAAGCGAGCATTATTAAAAGTTTATTCATTTTCATAACTCTAACTCAAGACATTTAATTAAAGATGAAATGGTTCATTAATCCCAATCACATATCTTGATGGTCATCAACTAATTTCACTAATTGAATGTTCAAGCTGGTTTCCATAAATAAAGTTGTAGGTAGTGATTATAAGCCAGTTAAAACATCTCAATGCCTTATGACAGCTTCTGTTTTCCATTTTCATTATGTTTCTATGGATGACAGAGTGATATTGATACGGATCAATATAGGAAAGAAGGAATTTGAAGTAACAAGGAAACTAAAAATGGAAGTTAGACACAAAATTTGATAAAGAACTATCAATAATTAGATTCCTAAAAATCCTAATCACCCTAGTAGAATCAAATAAAACAACGTAACTAAACTATTAGAATCCTCAGGAGATGAATACTCTTGCAAACTCCAAAGTATTCAGCGATCAGGAACTTACCGAGGAATTCACTCACTGATATTGAAATATCAGTACAAAATGAAAATTCAATGCTCAAATGTAAATATACTCAAAGAAAAATACATGCTAAAAGAGAGACCAAGTCTTTGTTCAAAGCAAGCTAACCTACTAAATAGGAAAAGTAGGACATTGTTTATTCGAGGGTTGATTATCAGTGTAATGACTTGTTTGGTCGTTAATAGCGTTTTTGACCCATTTACCCTTGTTGACTCTTCCCCGAGTTCCGTTAGTATGATTTTGACCGGCGGGGACGGGCGACATAGTTCCCGAGGTCATCGGGCGAGTTTCAGTAGGATTTATGGAATCTAAAGTCTTAAATTGAAAACCTTTGACCAATAATTGACTTTTGGGTAAAAGTGGTCGTAATCGAATTTCGATAGTTTCATTAGGTCCGGTTGGTGATTTATGACTTAGTGAAGTCATTGGTTTAGTTCCCGAAATGTTTGAGTGTGATTTGAGTCATTGGTGAAGGAACTAGTTAAGTTAAAGAGGTAGAGTTGACCACGGTCAACATCGGGTTAAGATGACCCCGTGTGTATATTTTGAAAGTTCCAACAACTTCGTATGATGGTTTTGGACTTGTCCACAAGTTTTGGTGAGATTCCGAAGAGTTTCAGATGGATTTGGGTTGTGTTGCGCTCGTATTCGATGTTTTCACAGTAGTTCTTTGGCGATAAAAGGCACCATATTGATCAAATGACCTTTATTTTGTGTTTCAATTGAACCATTAGATCTGTATCGTAATTACGAAGCTATAGCAAAAAGAATCGAAGCATTTCGCCTTCGTATGAGGAAGTTATGATCATTTTAGCGCGGACAGTTATTGTTGTACCCGGTGGGTCCGCTGTAGCGAACATTGGACCGCTGTAGCGAACTTCTGGTCCACTATAGCGAAAGTATCTGTGTATAAAAAAATCAGATTGCGTTAATTTTGTATTTTGGGCATATCTTGAGTTTTAGAGCTCCGTTTGAAGTGATTTTCGCGACGTTATTCTAGTTCCAACGAGGGGGTAAGTATCTAGCCTTTATTTTGATGTTTCCTCAAGTTTGTTTTCGTTGATTACCGATTTTATCCGAGTTTGATTGGGGAAAATTGGGGTTTTAAACCCAAAAGTTAAAAAATGGTAAATCATGGTTTTGAAGATCAAGATGATGACTTTTTGAATGGGTTTTCTGGATCTAGACTAATTAAGCTATGGGTAAACTAATTTGTGATAAATTTTCAGTTTTGCCCTTGCGGGCTCGGGGTTACCGATTTGGGTTCGTTTTGGCGTTTCGAATTAGAGTATAGCAATATGGGTATCATTGGACTTGTTTAAACTCGTTGGATATATTTTGACTATATTGAACGCATTTTGTAATGAAATTACGCTTTTTGCCCTTGTGGCTCGGATTTGGCTATTTTGGGTTCATTTTTGGGTTTTGGATAAAACTATGGCAGTATAGGTATCCTTAGATTCATATTCTAACGTAGATTTCGTACTTGATAGACGTTAATTGTTCCAAGGCTCTCTGAAGAAGAAAGGCAAGGCTCAAGTGGATTAGTTTGTGGCACCTGTTCGGCATCGAGGTAAGTTACAGCTTACTTTAGTTAGACTTTCATTAGCGAAACATATATATTGTGGAGGATTGACGGGATAAATCATGAATAGGTCTTCGGACAAGATGTTTGGTTAGATATTACCTAGGTTGGTATGACTTCTGATTATGTAGGCTTGTCGCCATTACTTTATGTATTGAATAGGAGGTGTATTTGTTGTGATATGAGGTGGAAGGAGTTAATATATACTCGTGTTGTCGATTGTTGCTTGTTGCCCTGTTATTGTGATTAGGCTTGTTACTTAATTTGTTGTGTTATGATACGTGTTGCACTCATTTTTCTCTTGCTATGTCATTTATCATCGGAGAAACGAAAGATAATGAGATTTGGCCTGAATCTGATGACATCATGCATGACATACATTCTCATTTCACATGTATGTTGATATCGAATTCTGACTTGGTACTGATGATGATACATGAGAAAATAGAGCACTTGGTGACACAAGACTTAGTTGTGAGGTGTACGTGCTATATTTGGAAGTAAAAGGTGTCAAAGACTCTTTCTGACGATCGAGATAGACTGTATGATTTATTCCATGGTTGAGCTGATTTAGCTAAGTCCTGATATGGCTTATGACATTTTGACTTGCATTTTCATTGGCATTTGATTTCATTGATTTATTGTGCTACTGTTAAGTTGATGTTTAATCTTGGGGTTTTAGACTTGAACCATATCTTGAATACTCATCTTGCATACATTATATGTTTAAAAGGCACATCTGACAGGAGGTGGAGATGTGGCCTATCTTGATATATACTAAAGACACATTTGACAGGGGGTGAGGGTGTGACCCTTTTGTGAACTCGTGATCTGAGGTCTATTTCGGAGCGAGGGGTACATGGACTTCGCGGGTCCCTCATGGGTCATGACTATTGGGTAAACAATACCATTAGCATGTGGTGTATACAGTTTCGAGGTATTTGACGATGCATTGCGTTACATCATTACATATTATCATGCATCATTATACGACTTTATTTCGATTTGGTATGCCTTGGTTCGTATTATTATGGTGGCATGGATCGGATTATGTCGGGTTAGATGTTGGTGACTACGCCAGTCGAACTTCAGTTGTGATTATCGATTAAGATTATTATAATAAGACAGACTTATGGTTTAGAAGCTTCATCTTAGGTGGTGATTTGGTTATGGGCTATTCTGTGATTTGCTTTGAGTATTATGAGCTTACCTTGCTTATCTTGTTGATTTTATGCTTATATGCGTGAACTAATCTTAGTTGGCCTATGATGCTCACTCAGTACGTGTTGTTTGTCTCGATGCTACTCTGTTATTGTTCTTCTTTTCGAGTGCGAGTTTGTTACTAGTTCCGGGCCTCGTCATCGAGGTGATCGAGTCTACATGACAGAGATTCAGTGGTGAGCTTTTTAGACTAGATCCGCAACCCGAAGACTCTTCCTTGTAATTAACTGGCTTGTCTTCTTTGTATTCCCGAGAGCGTAATTGATATTTGAAATTTGTATTTACTTTCTATCAGACTTGCATTTATGTAATAGTGGCTCATGTACTAGTCCAAACCAGATTTTAGAGTTATTAATACTTCCGCACTTATCATTTATATATATTTTGAACTTGTTAGCTTAATTATTATTCATTTCCGCATAATTCTTATAAATGACTAAAATGATTTGGGAATGATTTGCCTACTTGAGAGGAACAGTGTAGGTGCCATCATGATTCACAAATTGGGTCATGACAATTAGCTGAATATGTCTAAAATACCTTTATATAGGCCTTAAAATATAATTAGGCCAGAGTAGCAAGAAAATTGGGATTTTCATAATTTCTCCACATTTTGTATTCGTGGCACGTTTTGCATTCGTGGCACTATTTTGGCCAGCTGCTCCTCCAAAAACGTCTAAGACGATTTGTTAAACATTTTTCCTGCTGATATTGATGTAGAAATTCTCTTTAGTAAGAGGGCTAACCCGAAACGGTATCCTACCTTGAGCTAAAGATGCACTAATTATGTGGCTCGAAACAAAAAAGACATCACGCTAGAAGGAGGGCTTGAACCTCCGACCTTGTGGTTAACAGCCACACGCTCTAACCAACTGAGCTATTCCAGCAATCGGCTGTAAAACACAACGTAAATTATAAGACCTAATCTTTTATGGGCCACCAAATTACTTTCGGAAATAAAATATCTCCAACTTATTCTAAATCAAAATGATATAGCAATTTGTTTTGGGGGAACACGATAGAATTGGTTCCTCATATTTTGAGGCAGGGGCTAGATAGTTGTTCATGAAATATTGTCCAGAGCAATTATTTATATTTGTAAAAGATCCAATATTTAATAAATTGTGATTGATAAAATTAAGGGGAACTATGAAAAAATTTAAGAAGACACACTAGAAATGTCCCATCAGATCACGTAACATGTAACATTAATAAAATCTCAACAAACACCAAAGATAATATAAACTACAAAATTGCACCTCCAAATGTAAGTTTCAGATAAATCTTTTTTCTTCACAACTTCCATTAGATCTAATAACTAAAGTTTGTAAATACTTAACGAAGATTAAAAATGCCTACTTTTAATAAATTTAAAAGATTAAATTTATTCAAGTAATATTTAATAGACTATTAAAGGAACATTTTCGTCATTTTCTCCTTTCTTTCTAGTCAAATAACACAAACTAACATAATTGCACCTCCAAATGTAAGTTCCAAATAAATATTTTTTCCACAATTTTCATTAAATCTAATAATTAAAGTTTGTAAATATTTAATTGAGATTTAAAATTGCCTACTTTTAATAAATTTAAAAGATCAAAATTATTCAGTTACACTTTTAACGAAGACTATTCAAGGACCATTTTCGTCATTTTCTCCTTCCTTTCTAGTTAATTTAAAAAAAAAAAAAACTGAAGTTATAAATGCTGACATATAAAATGCATTTACTTCATCTGGTCATTTAAAAGGTTTCAATATTTGTGACTCTTTTTGAAGATTTGTGAAATGTGAAATTGTTTATCTGTAGGATACTCTTAAATTATTAGAACACTTTGTTTTTGGAAAAGGCGTACATAAATATTTTCTCCACTACGTTGATGTTGTTGTAGTTAATTCGATTGCATATGATAAAAATTTACATGCATTCATATATATTTCAAATCAATGAGGATAAAACACGTGTCTTTCAGATACATATCTGTAGTTTAAGTATAATTACTTAATATGTATTATTTAACCTAACTTTTGATTATTAGGTCTATCCGTTGAATTTATTTAGATGAGGTAGTAAGCAATATAACTAATTCAAATTATGTCAATCCTTTGATAATGTGGTGAATAATACGAGAACAAAGTATAGTAATAAGGATAATGATGGATGCTTAAAAGTAAATAAAATAACACACACGCATACACACAGAGATTCTTATTGATTCTTCTTGATCAGATGATGAATATTGCTGAAGAGCAGAGATGAACATTCGTGTTTATAGAGAGCAATTACAAAATTACGAATAATCAGGTGAAAAAACATATAAATACAATTATGAGAAAGTGGGGATTTTATAAGATAGTTATCTAGCCATTATCTGAGTTATCACTTGTTCACGTGCTCTGAACATTCCAAGACGAATCGTTTCGGATTCTTGTTGTTCTGGGTTAATGAGGTATGCCCGACTGGTCACTCCTTGGATGATTTGATAATCGCTAGCTTTAATTGACGTGAGGTTTTCTCTACGCTAACGACGTGTTTGGTCAATTAGTCAATATTGCTTGCTGCATATTTTTACCAATACATATATATATATATATATATATTTAACAAATTTTTAATTATTAAAATTAAATTATTTAGTTTGATATAAATATCGAATGAACATAAATATTTAATTAATAAAAAAATAAAAAGGGGAAATTAGTTAAGGAGGGAAAATACAAGGAATGCTCCAAAAAAGAAAGAGTAGGCCGTACTTTGAGCAGCTTAATCACGTGGGTTTGCCCATTCGTTTCGGACAAACTTCACCCCCTTCTTGTCTCTTCCCATTCTTTGTCATCTCGCCGTAATTACTGTACTACTACGTTTCTAAGCTGACTGACAATTACTGTTTAAAAAGAAAAACACTGCCCTTTTTGTCAAAACATTCACTATCATTATTGAACGGGCCTGCCATTACAATCTACACATTTTTCAATTCTTGATTTCTTTCACACCTGGAGACCCTTTCTTCCATTTCTTTATTTGTGTGCTCTTTCACAATTGTTTCAGTATTCATTTACTCGCTTTGTAACCAAAGATTCACCTGACTAAGTTGCTTTTGTGAAACTCAAAAGAGTAGATCAACTCTTTCCATTGACCAAAAGGTAAGCTTCGCTTTTGCTTAAAGTATATGACGGTTTTGTGCTTTTCCTGTTCTGGACCCCCTTTTTTCTCTCGATTTAAATTTGATTGGTTCAAAATTATGTTAACCAATGATTTACTTACACTTTTGCAATCATTGGTTCGTTAGTACTTCTTGTAATTTTGGTAAATTCTTACATATATATAGACAATTATTCTGCATAAAAAGTAGTGGGTCAGTTGACCGCCTCTGAGTTATATATAGAAAAATTTAGCCATCTATCTTTCTGACTGAATCTATTTACCTTTTGTGCTTTTTGGAGGAGGGGGTTTAAGGGGCGCATGAATTTGAACAAAGTTTTGTGGTTTTCAGGGGAATGTAATGATAAATTTGATCAAGTACTAGCAATAATTGGTCTTCACTACCCTTTCAGTGGTCCTGACTTTAGAGTACAGAAAAATGACCACATCTTCAAGATTACATGAGCTTACCATAGTAGACATTATTAGTGCTTTAATTTGCTATAAGATTAAAAAAGGGGCTAGGCCTGTAGGCCAAAAAAATTTAAATTTTGGGCATATAGGTGTAACTATGAATTATATGGCTATGCGCCTATGCCTTAATGTTGGACGTTAGAAAGTTTGAATTTTTTCAAACTAATTAGGTTTAGTAGTTTATTATCTGAATATTTTATGACATTGTAAGACATTTTCAAAATATTTTTAGGTGATGGTTAGTATCTCATATTTGAAATATCTCATCCATCTGTATAGGAACACCAGTCTAATGTTGGCTGCACTTTGCCATAACTAAACATCATGAGGAAACACACTACTTTATTGAGGAATTCAGGTACATATACTAGCCCATCGACACCAGAATATGGTGATAACAATTTCGAAGGATTTCAGAGAGGCTGGTGTTCCGAACGAGTTCCATTGCCAACCAACAACAGCAGGAGGCATATTACGGCTACTGCATTGATGCCGTTTAATAGTGGAAGGGCATTGCCTTCGAAATGGGACGATGCGGAAAGGTGGATTACAAGTCCATTATCAGGTCATGGCACTCCCAAGGCTTCAAGTTTGCAATTGCAGAAGCAGACTAAGTCAAAAAGTGGACCCCTCGATAATCCTCTCGTTATGCACATACCGAATCCTTGTGGAAGTACAAGTAATTTTATATCGAATTCACCATTTACAACAGGTGTATTGGTGCCTGATGGATTATCCATTCATTATGGTGCTGGTCCTGGCACAAGATCTAGGGGCTTATATGCTGAGAATAGCATGGGTCGAGCAAGCACTGCTCCTGCTCTTTCAGATTTTTTCGCTGAATCTTCATTACCAAGCTCCCAAGGTATAATTAAGTTTCCTTCGATCTTTGTAGATAGTTTTTCTCACTTTCCTCTGGTTTCATAGCCCAGTTGTTGCATATTAAGTGTATGCAACTGGATTCGTTGTCAATTATATGTTAATGTGTCAGTTGTATACCATGATTTTACCATTTACACTCTTTGATCTTCAATTGTTTATCAACCTGCACTATCAATATCTTCTCTCAGTATTATTAGCATAAAAGGCCTCGACGGTCCTATGGTCTCTGTACGAGCATAAAAGTGTATACATCAACCTTAGTTAAATACTAAGTATTTGAGGGTGTATGATTGTTAGATGTCTCTAGACTAAGAATTTTGATTAAGGACTAACCAATCAGTGACGTGTGGATCTTGTAA
The DNA here is from genome assembly GCF_029784015.1 of Lycium ferocissimum. Lineage (NCBI taxonomy): Eukaryota > Viridiplantae > Streptophyta > Magnoliopsida > Solanales > Solanaceae > Lycium > Lycium ferocissimum. The sequence goes on from NC_081343.1 coordinate 37,066,900, forward strand.
CCTCCCTTGCTTTGATATGAAATTTATCTGTTGCACCAGGTTAGTAAAAGGAACACTTGTCGGAGTGTGAAACAGCTTGTGTCAGTTGTCAGCCTATAGGCCATGTTCTAAGTCTATCTTCTGAGATGTCAAACCAAGTTAATTTAGGCACAATTACATGGCTAGTAGTCGTCAACCTTCTGTCGAAATATGGCCTTATAGTAGTTGATCATGCTTCTTAACTCTGCACACACAGCCCTCCTGATTTCTTGAATGATACATGTTAACCATTCTTCTTTTGACAAGTAAGCTTCCGTTATTCTTCCCAATCTATTTTGTGCAATCACCTAAACCAAACTTTTGGAAGAAAAATGTTTTCTTGGCTTAATTTCTTGTTGCTGATGAATACAATGGGCAGATGATAAGGTTGATGACACCAAAGAACAAGATTCTATTTCCTGTGTAGTTTCACGTCGAGACATGGCAACACAGATGAGCCCTGACGACAGTACACATTCCTCTCCCCAAGGAAGGTCCCCTTCAATCCGTTCTATAGAGGAGCCAAATAATACACATTCTGCTAAAGTTGAGATTAGAGATGTACAGGTAGACAGAGGACCTCCTATATCAGGAGAATCTCAGAAAAACGGGGTAAGGAAAGCAAGGAAAGACTTACAAGATGCAAGCGACTCAAATTTACGGTGGGATGTTGCGGATACAGGAAGGAGCATGCCAAAGTATGTTTGTCATTTCATGTTTTTGATTCTTATAATAGTGTAATAAGCATCCATACTGTCCTGAAGAAAAGACAACCAGCACATCCTTAGCTTAATGTTAACCTTTTCTGCAAGTTTGTCGATTGAACAATTTAGAGAGTTGGCCTATTTAGCTAGCCTTGACCTCGCCACTAGAGATGGGAACACTCTTTATTTCCACATATAAGATAGAATAACCCTATTCTTACTACTCTAATTAGTTTATGCATTATTATAACAAAGGAAGAAGTTTGGTTATGTAGGGCAGCAGTCAGGGGTGTGCATATAATGACGGATACATGTTCAATTGAATCCACCATTTTTGTCTTACGCTATATATAAATATACATGTGAAAATTCTAGTTTTGAACCCATGTTCACAAAGAATTCAAAACCTTGAACAGATGAAGTTTAAATTGTGGAGCTGCCTCTGGAAGCAGGGTGCTGATTTTTCTTTCTTCCCTTTTTTAGGCTGCAAAGAGAGGCAGCCAGAATCACTGCTTGGGAGAACTTACAGAAGGCTAAAGCTGAAGCAGAAATCCAAAAGCTCGAGGTCTCGCTGAATATATCTGATGCATAATATTTCCACATATTTCTATCTGTCTTGGAATATTACGAAACTGACTCAACTTATTGTTTTTGGAATGTCAGATGAAACTAGCAAAGAAGAGGTCAGCATCTATGGATAAGATTCTGCGCAAGCTTAAACTTTCTCAGTTGAAGGCTCAAAAGATGAGAGGTGCACTCTCAGAAGGTCACCCAACCACTTCAAAAAAGCTCTTTCATTTTCACAAGTATTTCAGCAGTTGCTTTAACTGCCATGTCCGTTAGTTTGGCAAGATATCCTTTCTGGTTCATTGCTTACAGAAAGCATAGCTCGGATCAATATATGAATCTCGTCCAAGATTGGGTATATTTCATTCTTGGTGATCGAAGGAGTTAGATATGTCATAGCAGCTGCAGACTGATTAAGTTTCAGATTTGGCCATCATGTTGCTATATTCAAACAGAAACACCGTCTCTGCAGAATTTTGTAAAACTATTTTTTGTATATGGTTATAAAAGATATACCGCTGAGGAACCGCACTCTATGAGTACATACCCAAAAAGGTCATAATTGAGGTATTGTTCCACTATATAACTAGCAGCATATTAAGGGACACATGATTTATAGTCTGAATACTTTTAAATCTTCATATGGAAAAGACTTCTGAAACATTACTTTTGTGGATAGCATATCAGCTCCTGAGGCTCTTGCTCCATTCAATCCATAACCCCCCCCCCCCCCCCACCACCACCTTAACCCCCAACCCTTCCCAACCAACCCAACGACAACAACGTATCTAGTGTAATTTCATAAGTGGGGTCTGGGGAAGGTAGGAAATACGCAGACTTTACCCCTACCTTGGCTGGTAGAGGTTGTTTCTGATAGTCCCTTTCCACCCAACCCCAATGTTATATTCTTTTTTTCAACTTAAATGTTCTTTTTATTTATTTACTGAACTGAGTTCTTGCATCCATAGCCCAGGTCCACAGCTATTGAATTGTTTACTTACTATATAAGCTAAACAAAAGCAACATAGAAGCATTAAAGGGTCGTTAAAGAGAAATAGCAATGCGAGGGAGAGAACAAGAGAAATTAGAAAAGATTAGGAGATGTATTTCAAGTAATGCAGAAGACTAAGGAGATGATGCACTAGCAATTGGTGGCCTCTAGGGGATTATAGCACGAGTAATAACAAATTGAATTAGCAATATAACCAGCCAGAATGTAGGCTGAACTTAAACTACGGCATTATGAAGAACTATAGGATTAGTAGTAAAAGTTTTTTCACAAAAATATCGGCTGAAAATCATTTTCACGACCCAACTTTGCTTTAAAAATCAAACTTCCCCCTCAACTTTGAACAATATACATTCTCCCCATTTTATCCTATGCAATGTCTATTTTACCCTTGTTATTCTCAATCTTACATTTATTTATACATTTTTATATTACACATAATATTTTTTAACCTAGGTATTTATAGATTTTTATTTGAGTTCATTAACATTATAAGTAGAGTCATACTTTTATGAATTTGAACAAAATCTAATCTATTTTTTATGATTTTTATTTTAATATTATATGCATTAAGTATGTATATATGTATGTACATGGGTGTGTCTGTATTTAAATTTCACTCCTCTCTTATTTTTTATTTTCTATATAAATAAACAAGTTTTGATTATCATTAATGGAGTATTTCTTAAACAATAATTTAAAATTCATTTATAATATAAATAAATATTTTTAAAATTCATTTTTGTACTACCTGCATTGAAATGTATTTATAAAGCTACTGTTACCTGTTATTTTCACATGTATAAATAGATATAAGAGTTTTGATTATTATTAATAAAAATAATTTTCTTCTTCTAATTTATTTCATTATAGAACATCATTAACTTATATACTCAATTAGTATTTCTTCCTTTTTTTCGCCCACAAGATAATATTTATTTTTTATAGATAATTTGTTACATATATAAAAAATGAAAATGTCATGATTTTGAAGAAGTAAAAGAGCAAGATAAAAGTTGACAATGTAAGGATAAAATAGGCATTTAAAAAGGTCAATTGGGATAACAGGAAGAGAATGTCTATTGTTCAAAATTGAGAGGGGAGTTTGATTTTTAAAGTAAAGTTGGGAGGTGTAAATGATTTTCACCCGAAAAATATTTTTGCAATGCAATGTTATAAACGCCTTATACTGGCTATATGAAATGTGTGGTTATTTTATAAAATGACAAAGAAATATAGTACAGCCAACAAAAGCGCCCATGGCCTAATGGATAAGGCGCTTGACTTCTAATCAAGCGATTGTGGGTTTGAGTCCCACTGGGCGTGTGCTTCTGTTTTGTATGATTTTTTTTTTTTTTTTTTGGGAAATCTACATGGCTTAGCTAAGTATTAGTAGTAATTATATTTAGTAACTATCGTTTGAATTAATTACTTCCCATAGCTAAAAGTTGTATCTTAATAACACTTATTAACTATTAAGGTAAAATACAGTAAAAAGAAAATAAACCCATCTCTTACTTCCATTTTCTGTAAACCTTATCACATGGAGATGAGTTCTTGCCTCCATTTTCCCTCTCCTCCATCCCCTCTATCTCTCTGCCGTCACTCTCTCTCTCTCTCTTTCTCACCCCTCTCTGTCCGTTGCACCGCCGTAGCTAAGGCGGCAGTCATAGCCGTTAACAAGTCGTGGTATTCTCGATTCGCTAGAGGAAGAAAGCAACGCCGCCATTGCCGCCACCCCTACCGCCCAGATCTTTATCTTGATGCACAGCTGGCACAGTCAGAGATCTGAGCGTATTTTGAAGGAGATTTCTCTGGCCTCTCATTTCTCCTCCACCGACATCGTCTTCTATGGCCGGAATCCATGGCAAATCACCGAATTTTTCTAAGATCTGAGTGTAATTTATTTGTTGTATCTCAGATCTGAGTTATTTTATTTCTTGTATCTCATATCTGAGCGTATTTTATTTCTTGTATCTCAGATCTGAGCGTATTTTATTTCTTGTAGCTCAGATCTGAGCGTATTTTATTTCTTGTATCTCAGATTTAAGTGTATTGTTATTTTTTTTAGTGTAAAATATAGTGATTTTATTTCTTGTATCTCATATTTGAGTGTATTCGTTATTTTTTTAGTGTAAAATAGAGTGTTTCTTTATGTATTTTTCGCCTGTATTTCGAAGGAGATTTTTTTTTTTTGTACAAATGAATACAGTGAATTTTGAATACAGCTGAATAATCCTATATTTTCTTGCACTTATGTTGTTTGAATACAACCGAATTTAAAATATAATAAGTTGAATACAGTGTAAAATTAGTTAGAAATGAATACATCAGAATTGAATACAGCGAAATACGGCCGAATTCGAATACACGTTACTATAGCTACGAAATGTAATTAGCAAAAGTGTAGCTATGCCTAAAAAAAAAAAAAAAAAACCTCCCAAAGTATAATCATTTGTGTAAGTTGCCTTTTTTTCCCCAAGAAATTATTCTCCTTTCGCCATGCAGTTACTATTGTTATCGTATATCTTTCCAACGGAAATTAAACGCATGATATGTAGATTTGAAGTACTGTTTTATTTTTCTTAAAAAAGAGTCTTTACTTTATTATTAGTAAGTGGCTTCTATTTTATTTTTTGTTATATAACCTCAAGTCCTCAACCCATTAGTATTCTTCTGTTCTCATGGAACAAATTTACAAAAAAATAATAATTGCGCGGATTGTCCTTCATATGGGCTGGTCTTTAATTTTTGGCCCTCAAATTGCGGCGGTCTTTAATTTTTGTCCTATTTCTCATTTAATGACAATTTATGGGCCAAAGTACCCTTATTCACGCGTCTACGAAACCAGAGATTCGAGTTCGAAACCTAACAGAGTAAAAAAAAAAAAAATCGTAAGGCAGGATTTCATGGAAATTATGGCTATTCGGGGTAAAGTTATGCCTTAAGGCATAACCTCTGCAGTATCCTACAGAACTATGCCGGACAAGGAGGCATAACTTCTATATGGAAACTATGCATTAACGTATAGTTCTGTAAGATAACTTAATTTCTACATAACTACGACATAACTTTACTCCGAATAGACATAATTTGCTATGAAATTTTGCTTTGCGATTTTTTTTTTTTTTTTTTTGACTCTGCTGGGGTTCGAACCCAGAATGTCAGGATATTTTCGGTCACTTTTTTAGCCGAAAAGTAAAAATTAAAGACCAGCAATTTGAGATTGTTTTCATTAATATTTTCTACCTTGTTTTTGCATCTTTCTAGAAAAATCATAACAGTGGTATCTACGTCTTCATTGATCTTAATGGGTCTATGAAAGAGAATACTTTCAACCGCTTTTAACCCATACCTAATAACCACTTTTAAGCCATACCTAATTTCAATACATTTTAACGCGTGCTTATTTTTAACGCTCAGGGCTATTTTCAACCAATTTTAACCCCTGCTTATTTTTAACGCTCAGGGCTATTTTCAACCAATTTTAACCCGTGCTTATTTTTAACGCTCAGGGCTATTTTCAACCAATACCAATTTTCAATCCATACTACTTTTTAACCTTATTTTTTCAACCATGACAAGCAATAATCTCTCTTTGAATGTCTCACAAACCTTCACTGGTGAAAACTATCATATTTGGTCAGTGAAGATGAAGTTAAGCAATTTTAAAATGTGTAAGAATAATTCTCTTCCGTTTCAAAATAAAAGTTGCACAATTATTTTCAATCGACGGAATATAAAAATTGTCATGGGGAAATACTTGATGCATGTGATGAAAAAATTCAAGAAAATTGAGTTCAAGAAGAAGATGAAGAAAAACTCATGTTACCGATGTGTGCAAGTTCAAAAATACTCAAAAAAAGAAATACACAAGCACAAATTGCTAGAGTCGAAATTAAGGAAGAGCAACTTTTTTAGATTGCAGCAACAGAAGCAAGGTGGAGTGTTGAATTTTGCACCCGTTACTGCTATCGTTTTCTAGAATAATTAATTGTTTCGTTATAGGAGGAGTCTAATAATTGATTTAGTAGAATATTCAATTTTTTAATCTTAGTATGAGTCTAGTACTTTAGTTGTAGTAAGAGTCTACTACGTTCTTTATTTATTCATTATAGGTACACTCTTTATAAAATTACCTTTCTATAACAGTATACTCAAATATTGTGTAATAATATTTTGCAAGAAATATATTATGTATGTAATATATTAAAATATTCAAGAGAGAGCTATTGAATTCCCTCTTACTGAAAGTTTGGACAAAAGTCTTCGTCAATTCAAGTGTTATATTATCACTAAGATACAGAAATTTATGAACCAACCTACAATTGTAGAATTCTTAAGTCAAACTTGAAATACTAAAACTTTAAATTAGTTTTAAATGCATATGTTTTCTAGATTTTAATTTTTTATCGGTACGGTTCAACTAGTTATGGATTTATGAGTAATTTAATAGTCTTTTCAATTTTTAATTAATGAAATATGAAAATCAATTTAGATTTTACAATTAACAAGTATTTGTTTTCGTTTATCACATAAAAAGTACAGAAAAATAATTTTTTGCGTATTTTTGTTTATAATAGCTAAATGAGATCTAAACATGAAATGCCAGTATACATACATAGCAACACTTCACTATAGCAGCCATGGAATTTTGTGACAAACTCTATCATTATAGAGAGGTTTGACTGTATATAGAGATCATATAGAGGACAAAACTAGCCAATAATTTATTCAGTAAACATGTTCAAATTAAGCCTCATTACAGCCGGTGGCGAATTTATGTGTAAAAGACGGGTCACGTGAACCCATGATCACACGATTAAATTCGATATATTATTTGTATAATTCTTAAGATATGTGAATTACTTCTTGGCCAGGGCGGAGCCAGGTAGAAAAATTACACTGTTGATATATGGTTAAAATAATTTTTTATTTATAGATAGTAGATGTTGAACTTTGACTTCTTCATATGTTTATTTTTTTATATTTGAATCCCCTTAGTGAAAATTCTAGCTCCGCCACTTTTTTTGGCACCCATGCTACAAAAGGCTTAATCGTGCACTTGATTGAAAACTAAGTTATTTACTTAGGTTCAAAAATCAATTCCCACTTGATTTATTTATTTCTCCTTTCTTTAATAGTGTACTCATCTTTTAGAAATTCTAAATTTGCCTTGATTATTAACAGCTTCGGCTTGAGTACTTTAATGCTGCCTAATGGTTGGTGGCTATTTGGTTTGGAATAGTTTTGGTCCGTTTTGTCGGACGTGTCCTGATTGAGATAGGTTTTGAGTTTTGACCATGTACACGGTACTTAGCAGCGTTGGCTAATTGGGAGTTTGAAGTAAATGTTTCAATGGGTCCTTACCTCGGTCTGTTGATGTAACTTGCCAAATTCAGGGGCTTAAAATTCGCAAATAGCCATTTATTAATTCTTATGATTGAAAAATAGCTACAGTATTAAATTCCATAAGTGTAGACAAATCATGAAGTTTTGCTGTGAAATTTAAAACTACGTGACAATAATTATTTTCAAAGATAGAACCCAACTATTTCTTCCAATTTACCCGTGAGTATATTTATTTCTCTTAGCATTTTAAGTTATATGCACTTTTACACTCTTACTAAGTTAGCAATCAAAATTTAATATAAAAATATATTTTTCACTTATACATGACTTGAATGTATTATTTTTTTTTTGCACCACCGTCAGTAACATATAATCTTTTCGTATGTATGGCCTAACTATATGTCCTTATTTAAACAATGAAACATGTGAAACTGGTCCTAAAGGAGGCATGCATCATTTTTTTTTTCTTTTTTCGGTAAATAGGAGATTTATTCATTAAACATAAACTTAAGAGTCATTACATAGAGAGACTAGTCTAGGCAACATAGTGCCTATAATGTCTCTTTGAAAATTACAAATAACAAAAGCGGGGGGATTGAGATGCATCATCAAGCTACCAAAAATATCTAGCTCGCATCCTTTCTTTGCTAATTGGTCCGCTACTCCATTAGCTTTTCTAAAAATGTGCTTGGTTGATGCCCTTCTTGCTTCAATATGGAATAGGTACCTGCAATCATCAATTAAGTTTTGATAGGAACAAGATTTGTTAGAAAGCATGTTAATGAGTTCTTTGCAATCGGTCTCGACAACTAGAGGAAGTAGGTCCTTTTGAATAGCAATTTTTAGACCATGTACTAGTGCAAGAGCTTCTATGTAGATGTTGGTTGCATAATGGATTCCATGTTAAAGCCTAGCACCCATTTTTTATTACTGTCCCTAAAGACTCCTCCGATTCCACCCTTCCTCATATTTGAGCAACATGAACCATCTATGTTGAGCTTGAAATAGTCTGCGTCGGGTGGATCCCATTTAATGTAAATGGTACTTCTTGTTCTGTTAAAACTGTTCTTGCTAGCGATGAACTTGTATTCCAAAGCTTTGTTAATTACTTAGCAGTGCTTTTTTGTTTCCACGAAATATAATATTGTTCCTATTATTCCAGATTTTCCATAGAAGAAAGCGAAAGAATTCTGGCCCTGATAGTTGATCATTGACAGAGCCTTTGGAATGAATTTGTTTTTTTTTTTATATATTTTTTTATCCAATTTAGCATTGTATCAGGATCGTCCATGCATCTTTGTCAACACATCAAATACAAAGGATCACATGTGGAAAGTCCGGAACCAAAATGCCTCCAAAAAAAAAAATCACTTTGAACCAAAATACCCCAACAAAAAAAAATGTTACAAAAGTACCTTTATGTTAATTTCTCTTTGCGCTAAAGCGATTCACGGAGACGGAGCGGGTGCTAGTCGCTTTAGCAAAGCATTTTAATGCGTTATAGAAGCGATTTAAAAAAAAAAAAAATCTATAACGCAAGATAACGATAAAAAAAAAAAAAAAAAATTGACTAACTTTATTTTTTGCAACACTTAGTGTTTTTTTTCATACTTTGACCAATGATTAGTCGTGTGTCAAGACTCCAAACGTCAATATTTTATATAGAACCCGATATTTTTTCTGCGTACAATAATGTGCTTCAATACATCAAGGATACGTATACGTTCGGATAGTGATTTTAGGGGTTGAAAAAGGTGCAAGTAAGTTTTGTTTAAAAAAAACTTAGTGTTTGACCGTAAGGTTATTTTAGTCAACTTTATATGTCAAGAAAATTAGTCACTTTATTTTTAAAAATTAAAACCGTTGTAGTGAAATTAACATTCATAAATTACATTACCGGGATTTTGACGTTGAAATCTATTGCGTATCATCATCTTATAAGTAAATAAAACTGAAAATTTCACGCCAATTTGAGAGAAAATTGAAATTGAATGGGATAAAAGATGTTTTTTTTAAAAACGGCGGTTTGTCCGCATAGATCTCTAAAAAATATGCAGGTTAAAAAAAAAAATGCGTAAAACGGACGTCCGAGCGTAAAGTTATGACCATATAAAGTTTGACCACTTTACAACTAGTTTTTCTCCCTATATTTTTTAGAATTATATTTATATTCAAAATAAAGTTATGTCTTGATTAAAAAATAACACGCTTAAATCAAAACCTTAAAAAAATAAAACACTTAAACCTTAAACAAAACTTACTTCAGTACCTTTTCAACCCCTAAAACGACGATCCGGACGTTTACGTATCCTTGATGTATTGAGCCTACATTATAGTACACAGAAAAAAATATCAGGTTCTATATAAAATATTGACGTTTCGGAGTCTTGACACACGACTAATCGTTGGTCAAAGTATGGAAAAAACACTAAGCGCTGCAAAGAAAAGATTTATTAAAATAAGATGTTGCGATCTTTTTATGGAAAAAAACACTAAGTGTTCCTTAAGTGTGTTATTTTTTAATGCGTAACTTTATTTCGAATATGTTGCATAAAAAAAAAAATCACGTAAATCGGACGTCCAAGCGCAAAAAATCGCGTATATTTGAAATAAAGTTACGCTTTAAAAAATAACACACATAAGCTACTGACAACAAGTCTTCAAACAAAAATGGACGTCTATGTATATAGAACACTTAAACCTAAAGTTTACAAACAAAACTTACTTTGGGCACCTTTTCAACCCCTAAAATCACGATCCGAACGTTTACGTATCCTTGATGTATTGAGCCTACATTATTGTACACAGAAAAAAATATCAGGTTCTATATAAAATATTGACGTTTCGGAGTCTTGACACACGACTAATCATTGGTCAAAGTATGGAAAAAAACACTAAGTGTTGCAAAAAATAAAGTTGGCCAATTTTTTTTGATATTTGTTTCTATAACGCAGATATTTTCTTTGCGTTATAGATTTTTTTTTTTAACTGCTTCTATAACGCAGTAAAGTATTGCGCTAAAGCAGTTAACGGCTCCGTCTCCGTGAATTGCATTTACTGCGCTAAAAGTACTTTTGTAACTTTTTTTTTGTTGGGATATTTTGGTTCAAAGTGATTTTTTTGGGGGCATTTTGGTTCCGGACTCCACATGTGGACTCTACTATTTGACCAGTATTACCAGCATCAACCGAAGTCGTAATCAGACACGGAAGCTCTGTCATAGGCCTTTTTTTTTTTTTTTTTCTTAAATAATTGGTTTGGATGGTCAAGTGGTATTTTCTTTAACAATTTCATATAAAGTTTTACTTCAAATTATTATCAAATTCCACTTTGTTACACTTTATCCCATTACCATCGAAAAAAATGTTTTGAAAAAAATAAAGCAGCTAAAACTTTTTGTTTGTTCATATTCTGCCACGTTAGACTATTTTAAACTTCATTGTCGATCACATGGCAAGAGAAATAAATTCTGACCATATGAAATTGCAGGGGAGGCTGTTAAACACAATTTCATTAGAGCATGTGAGAGTTACTCGAATCAAGTTTTTATGTCACCTACTAATAAAAAGTTTTATGTTTAACTCGAGAAAAATTAAGCTCACATGTGATTGTCGTGTTTGTAATCCAAAATAGTTTCTTAGTTCTCTCTCACACAAATTAAGAATTCAAATGAGGCTATTAACACAATTTTATTAGGGTCGGCGAGAGTTATGTTTCGGGTCGGCGAGAGTTATGTTTCACGTGCTTAATTCAATTAGAAAAGAATAAGATAAAACGTGATTGCCCAATTTCAAATCCAAATCAAATAAAAACAAGATCAGGTTTGCTTGCAGTTTTGCAATTATGAATAAAAACAAGCAAATTAATATGTAATTGTAAATTAACAGATAATTTGATGTTTGAAGTAAGCTCGAATAATTTTATGTATGATTACTGAATTCATTATTATAGGTGCACAAGTCAATTGTCTTAAGCCGTAATGATTTCTAATCCAAACCCGTCAGCAAACTCAATAACATGTAACATTTAATATATTCCAAAACACATCAATAAATCTTATAAAACAGGTAAATATATCATAAGAATAAAAGTCTAAAAAAATACACTATCGAAATATCTAATATAACCCAGGGACCTGATGTAACAAGTAATGAGCGTCTAAGAAGATAAAAGAAAATAATTGTCTCAAAGTATAGATATTGTCTGAACTGAATAACAGTAATGGACGATAGCAGGATACCCCAAGGTGTTGCAATGTTGTTCAAGCTGCTCACCACGATAGTTTCCCGACAGTTCCTAGCTCACTCCTGGACTTCGTTACCAGAATTAGTATTTATACACCGTGCAACAAGTGTAGTATGTGCACAACATCACGTACTCAATAAGCAATATCAATCGCCCCTAACAAATTTAGCAACAAGGGTTGAATCGAAAACACACACTATTAAGATTACAAATTAAATTTTGTACCTAATGTATTGCACTAGATTAGAAGAGATCAATTAGTTAGTTGAGCTTTTGCTTAGTTGGCATTAGTCAAAGTAGCTTAGATCAGTCGATTAGTTAGTTGTAACTACTTTGCAACATAGGATTAGATATTTTGATCATCTCCCACACCTGATCCTACCTTGTATATATTGATCATTGAAGGATGAAATGAAGTTAGTTTACAATTCCCAAATTCTACTCTCTACACAATATTTCTCTCTCTATGAAACCATTTATCAAATTTGATCCTTTTCACCATTGTTGCTCGAATTGAGCTTTGCCACTGTTACCACTGCATTGCAATGGCAGAATTCAACATGGTATCAGAGCCATTCATGCTCGTGTCTTCGGTATTTGTTTCCGCTTGATTTTTATGGTTCATATACCTCAAACTCATTTCAATTTCTGTTCAAGTTTTTTTTTTTCTTTTGCTCGAACTCGATTGATTAGGCTCCAAATCACCTTGATTGTTTCAATTAACAATGGCGGTTGAAGAGGGAAATCAATCTACTACTGTTAATAACCAAAGCACGGTGGAGGTGACGGTGGATATCAGTTCTCCGATGTACATGCATCCATCGAAAAACGCAGGTATTATGCTGGTTCGAGTTCTCTTCAATGGAACTGGATATCGAACTTGGAGAAGAGCAGTTCTACGTGCATTGTCGGTGAAAAATAAGCTAGGATTAGTTAATGGCAAGTGTAAGAGGCCCGATTCCAACTCACTATCGTTTAGACAATGGGAAAGATGCGATGATGTAGTGACATCATGGATTCTGAACTCACTTGAGAAGGAGATTGCCGATAGTGTTGAATATGTGAATGATGCAACTGAATTGTGGAAGGAATTGGATGATAGGTATGACCAAACTAGCGGTGTGAAGTTGTATCAAATTCAGAGAGAGATTAACGAACTCTCTCAAGGTAACCTCGATATCACAACATATTATACAAAAATGAAAAAATTGTAAGAAGAACTCAATACCTTACATGCTAAGACTCAATGTACCTGTAACTGTACCTGTGGTGCTAAGGATAATCTTTACAAAGCAGAACAAGATAGAAGATTAATACAATTCCTTATGGGATTAAATGAAGTGTATATTGTGATTCGAGGTAGCATCCTCATGATGAATCCATTTCCCTTGTTGGCTCAAGCTTTTCTCTTTTGGTGCAAGATGAAAAACAAAGGGAAATTAAGCCTAGCAGTCACATGTTTGCAGAATCTGCAGCATGAAGTGTGAATGTACAGGGTCAAAGTGGTTATAGGAACAATAATCATGCTAGCACTAGTCAATGCCATGGTCACAATCATGCTAGTAGTAGTTGTTATACCCCATTTAAACGGGCTAAATTAGGTACAACATATTGGAGATTCCTATTTTTGCTTTATTTTAGGAGCCGCCACCTAATTAATTTTAATGGTGAATTAGGACACCTATTTTATTAACTAAGGTAAAAACCTAACTATACCTCCGTTAATGGTCTGCTTAATTTCAATTCTAGGTAAGGGTTCTAATTATCCTAAAGGGAAGGGGTTAGGCATCCTTTAGGATCCGTTAACTACGATTTACCAGCCAAACTTAGGTTAATTAATTAAGATTAAAGACAATGCTTAAATTTTAAGAAAATGACTTATAAATGTTAATGAGGTTTTAAAGGAAAGTATAAATATGCCATCTAAACTAACTCGTAGAAAATACAGTAATCTGCATAAAGGAAAAAACTTTAAATGCTTTGAAAATAATGCTTATAAACATTAAAATTTTAAATGAAAGTATAACAATGCTATTTAAAATAATACTTGTAGAAAATATGATAACTTGCGTAAAAGAAAAATTTAAAGACTAAATAGAACTTAAAGATATTGCTAAGGCCTTAAATGAAAAATATAGTAATGCTATTCAGAAATAAAATTTTGTGGAAAATAAATAATTTGCCTATGAATAATAGTTTTAAGAAGAGATTTATCAATTTTGAACTTTGGCTAAATTATGTTATATGAATATATCAATGTGGAAAAACTTTAGGCCTATTATAAGTAAGATTCAAAAGGAAGTTATTTTTATTAACTTGGCTAGAAATATGCGTGATTGATTCAAAACTTGGTGAGTGATTTATAGAATATACTTGACTTCGTAGTTGCGTATTAATGATGTTTTGCAATTAAGATGGTAAGGATAAAATATGATTCATTTTACTTAAAATATATAGTCAATGTTATTTTATCAATCAATTACTCTAAATAAAATAAAAATTAGATTTTACCAATAATTTCAAAAGAAGAGAGTAAGACTTATGGAATGATTGTTAATCTTCCTTAAACTAACTACCCATTACTAAGCTAAACCCACTAATTCATTAGGATTTATCTAAACTGAGAAAATAAAACGAACAAAAGGTTAGTTGCATAATTAAATACACAAAATAAATAGAGAGGTAGCAACTTTAAATGGGCTCAGCCCCCTTTTAAGATTCTTTGCAATAGGTCTTCTTTGTTGGGCTTTTGGGCCTGACATCTTCGCGAGGGTAATATATCTTTGTCATGGGCCTTGGCCCGCGATTTTGCACAATTGATGGGGCTGACTCAATGAAAATGTTTCGTTGGGCTTCGGCCCAACATCGAATGCGGAGGAGACGAGTCCCTCGGACTCGCACGCGGTGGTCATGCATAAAAAATGAAAAGGAAAAGGATTAGTATACGTCTAAATATTTATACTAAGGCATAAACAATTTACGTTTGACATAAGCAATCACACGGGCTGAACAAGTGAGTCACTAAACGAAGGCATAGTATTTAAGAGGAACAGTTAAGGCCCAAAGAATGACAGAAAGAGAAGTCCAAAATCTATATGGGTCACATATGAGTTCAGTTGAGAAGCACAGAATCATGTCATGTCACCAACGCAATAATTCAGATACATACAGTTGGATATGAAGTTACTAGATGGGTATTATATGCTTTGACAACTACAGACAATCATGTGGTAAGTCATGGAGCACGTATATATTATTAACAAGTGATAAGGCATAGTGATGGGCACGTAAGGCACGGACGGACTCTTATAATGCAAACAGATGGGCTTCCAATTCGAGAATCATATTCAACATTAATAAACAAAGGGACGAGAATAAATTGGCGATCTCGTAGCTAACGGGCGTGAGCATTAAAGTAGATATACAACGGATAGAAGACCTCATCTAAATGTAACAACAATCTATCACATAGTGCGCAACGGTTTGGCCATAATACGGCGGTAACATCTATGTATCGGCAAAGTGTCTCAGCCAAAATGCAATACGTTTCCAACAAAGCATCGCGAAGGCACAAAGATGTCCTTAAACCGGCAACAAATCAAGCCATTTTCATCAAACAGCTCAAAGTAAACGACAATATTTCAATTCGAATGCACTCTCAATGACGCAACGAGAGGTTGCCCTTAAGTATAGCACTTATATCAACGACCGAGATCGAAACAAAAACATGGCATTAGCACTTAAACAGCCACAACCATTAACGACCATAAGATCAATATGACAGCGACCATGAAATACTCTAATGACAATGGCGTCTCGGAAAGACATTGGGGATTTGATAATTTCCCATATCATGCAAGAAGAGGAGGGGTGAAGGATGAGGATTTAACTATTTATGAGGGATTTTGAATCTATACTAGTTATTTCTAACTATTTAAATACGGATAACTCTTTTTAAGATCTAAACTTTAGTCAAAGTAACAAGTCATAGTATTTCCTAACAGATTAAATGGCTAAATCAAGATTCAATATAAAAAAAATCAAGTTAGGAAAGGTTTTGAACCATGACCAAAGATCCAGGTTCGACTTTAACCTTATGTAGGCTTTTAGCTACAACTGATAAGCCAAGACTTAACTCAAATCAGTCCAACCATAGAATGGATTAGATATGCTATTTAAGCAACAAAACGAGCCTAAAGGCATCAAGAAACTCTTATACTGTGCCAAGGATTGTAAACACGCAGTAAGAAGAATGCTGAATTTTAGAACTAAATGCCTACTTAGTAGGAAAAATCGTTAAGGAAACAACGTGCTATATATGCAATCCACCTAATCTAGCAGCCCAAAACTTGGAATAAACTTGTATACTTAAACTAAATTCATATTGAGGATAATAAAACATTCAGAAAACTATATAACGATTTGGACTTTGCACACATACCATAACCACAATAAGGCTAAGACAAACTCGAAATCGAATCGTCTCACTCATGCCGAAATAAAATAAACTAAACCTTAAACTATACGATGTCTGTGATTTAAATACGTGATCAAAAATGAAGATTATGAGTATCACACAAAGAGGATAACAACAGAACCCAAAATGGAGGCTAAAGACTAAATCGGGATAAGAATTGGGATTTAAACAAACTACCAAAGCAAAACAAAAAAAACGAAAATAAACAGGACAAACAATACAAAGTGATAAGATCACATAATAAGCCGAAAGCATTTTACACTCTCAAACGAAGAATCACGAACATACATAAAAAATCAAATCGAACTAAAAGGAGAAAGAGAGGGATTGCACTGACCTTTTGCGAGTGCAGCGAACAGGGTATGGGTCTCCGATTCACACACGAACACTCTCGAATCCGAGCTTGCGATGCTCGGATTCAAAGCAATACCAATGTAAACGAAAGCCGAAAAAATTGATTTAGTGTTCTTAACTTGATATTCGGAACTATTGCGACTACCAAAACAAACTAATATTTTTTAGGGAATTTTGGGTGGCTGAAACTTATGCTTTATCTTTGCGGCTAAAAAAAAGAACTTGTTTCAATTTTTAGAGGAATTTCTTGACTAAAAAGAAGACTTCATTTTTTAGGAGGGGTTTCTCCAATCCGAAACCTTCTCCTATCTCTGGCTCATAAGCAACCATTTATAGGAAGCCTCTAGGGTTCTGCTGGTACTCAAAATTTGGGCGGGATTTTTAATTCTTTTCAAACGCTCTTGCTCAAATCCGAACGTTAAAGATGCCCGTAACAAAATCAGAACAGAGGAGGAAGAAAACAAAAGCAATTAAAGCTTTGTACAACAACAAAAAATGATAAAAGAAATCTCGGTTGAACCACCCAATCCTAATTCGATTTGTAGTCAAAAGTACCTTAGCACGAGATATTTCGTACTTGCTCGAAATGATGAGACTTTCTTCGTCCGTGGCTAAAGGCTGTGGTTGGCCAAAAATGGAGGAAGAAGAAGGAGAAGTGTAATTTGAGGGTTCGTTTGGTTTTTGCATTTTTTTTTTTTTTGAAGAGGAATGACAGTGGTTTGGGGATTTAATGGATTAGTGGGCGGTTAGGATATTTGGTGATTATTTTTGGGCTTTGGTAGCAAGTTGGACGGCCCAGTCCCTATTTAAATGCTTCTTTGAGTTTCTAAATGAATCAAAATAATTCTTTTATGCTATAAAATAGTGAGTAGTTGATTACGCTACTAAATAATAGCAATAATAATTGAAATAGTGGTAGTGGTAATGGTAATAAAATAACGATATCTAGTAACTGCAATAGAACACTGAAATGCCGGTATTAATAAAAGCTAATATAAATAAAATTTTTTAAATTCGTCGAAAATGCCGTAAACGTGAATAAGTATTTTGGGAAAACGGGGATAAAATCGGTGTCACTTCGGTAGTAAACCGTGGTGGTTACGGTAACACTATTCACCAAATTTTGAAAATCAAGGGAGTGGCAGTAGGACTAGAGTGATATGTGAGTATTGTAGGAAGCCAGGACATACCAAAGAAAAGTGTTATAAACTACATGGCTATCCAAATCAAAACAACAACTTCACTGCTCCTAACCGTCCTACACATCAGAATTTTTACCAGAACAACTCTCAAGTTACGGAGTACAATAACGATGAGAGCAGAAGTGGTAAATGGCAAATGTCTGTTGATGGTATATCAACTAGAGGAGATGAACAGAGTGATTTGAGGGACAATGTGCTTTTGACCAAAGAGCAATATGGGAAGATTATGAATATGCTACGATGCATTTTCGAACAGAATACGGTGACACAAGCCAACAACAATGCTAATGGTTCAGTAAATGCAAATGGGTCAGTGAACTTTGCAGGCACAATTATCTGTACTTCTTCCATTTATTTTAGTAAGATATCTTGTGAATGTTTCAAAGACCAAACAATTCTCGATACTTGATCAAGGAGTATCCAACCACACTTAATTTTAACAAATCCCTCCTAGATCGTGGGATATAAACTCACCTTTACCCATTGTTAATCATCTTACCTAATGGATACAAAGCGAAAAGTAACACAGATTGCAGGTAAAATTAGCTCCTAATATCATTTTGCATAAGGTGTTTTTTTGTATCTTCATTCAAGTACAATCTAGTGTCCATTCATCGCTTTAATGCTTTTTCTAATGCGCATTGTTGCCTTCACCACCGCATCCAATTTTTCTGCTGTGCCCTTCAATGAAGAGGGGCCTCAGAAATCAAGTAGCAAAGGATGGATCTACTTTCAGGCTCCAAGCGTCTTCAACAAATGCTCATCACAAGTCACCAGCGCAGTGTCACAAGTCTCCGAGCATTGTTCTCATAAAGACATGCTGCCATTTTCATTCCAATGTTCATAAATTAATAGCAACTAATAAGTGTACCGATCACGGTGTCGCAAATGCCTGTTCTCCTTTTTAATAAAACTCGCAGTTTGTTATCAAAGTCTTATGTTTCTTTTTCTTCAAAATCTAATACGTGCGATGCAACGCATCAGGGCACACGGACTCGTATGTACCTTCGGGAATGAAGGAAAATTCTACATTACATGCATGTTTCTCATGACACAACCTTTTACCCGTTCCATCCGTCCCATGCGTGCGCCTAGGATCGCCATTTCCCCATAGTTCCTCTACAACCACTGTTTCTTCAACTATTACATATCGATCGCATGTGGGCCCCTATCACACCACAACCCATGATAACTTCAAATATTTTATCACCATAGTGGATGACTATAGTAGATCTACTCGATTCAAACTCTTATCCGCAAAAGCACGCCCGAATTTCCTAAATTATTACCTTTAATCGAAAACCAACTCAACACCAAAGTAAAAACTATTAGACAGAGCATCGGTTCCGTAGTTTATGAATACGTAAACAACAAATTTTCTCCAAAGTAAAGCGTACTTTTACGAGAAAACTCATTCATATATACCACAACAAAATGGTATATTAAAGAAACACAAATACTTATTAGAAACTTCAAGAGCTCTTCTTTTCCAATCAAAGCATTTAAAATAAATATCAGTAAAATGCATTACCATGTGGCCACATACATCATTAACATCACAACATCCTATGTAAAGGAAAATGCCTATACGAGCTACTTTATAACTAAACACTGTGGTACTATACGAGAAGTTTTGCCCTTTCTATCCCACATTACCAAAACTTCACATAGATAAATTCCAAACTCTTTAACCACACCTCATGTATTTGTCAGATATCCGTCGGGAACCAAAGGTTACAAAGTTCTAGCTGTAAAACAAAGAAAATCTCTCGCATCAAGAGATATTCAATGAACCGTGTTTCCCTTTTCCTTTCATGTACTTCGTCTCTTCTAATTCTAGTCCCTACAATTCTAGTCCGTATTCACTACCATTCACAGACATACTGATAAAGGCACACTCACCACCTCATGTCGTTGCATGATAATAGGTCCGCTAGTGGTACCGTACGTACGTGTTAGCGCACCCCACATAACACCCCGCCCACCTACACACACCACACATACACCAACCAACCCCGCACCACCTGGCACAAGATGCATCTTCATTCTTCCACAAATCCAACATCCAACGCTTCTAACAACAATTCTGAGCTTAACTCCCAAACTCACATACCACACATCGAACCTAGAAAATCTAGAATTTCCAAAACACCTACATTCCATAGATCACTATTGGCGAAATTCCCCAATCCCAAGCCAATTCGCAAATTTGTCCCTGAAGACCTTTCTTTACCATCCAGCCCATTCTACCTTGAGTATTGAGAGTTAGATTTTTGTCATGAATGTTTGCAATGATGTTGAACCTTCTTCATATGAAGAAGAAGTTTTGTATCCCGTTTCGCACCGCGTTTAGGTCGTAATTATGCCTTACATTCAAATAATACTGACCTTAGTTCCATTACCCACCGAAAAGGCACCGGGGCGAAACGGTTTTTAGGTCACACAAACCAGATGGACCGTAGAGAGATATATGCAAGCGTTAGTGGTAAAAGGATACACACAAAGAAAGGTGAATAATATATACAGAGACTTTTTCACCTGTGGTCAAAATGACCACTGTAAGAGCCTTGCTTTTACCCAGTTAGTGCCGACGGAGTGTTTTTCAAATAGACGTAAATAATGCATTTCGTAATTTCGGGGGAGTTACGAGGAAGTCTATGTCTCAAGCCCACTGTGCCTACGACTGTACCTAGTATGGCGGCAAGTAAAGTTAAATAAGTCTCTTTACGGGTCGAAACAAGCAGCAGCAGCCGGGTATGCCAAACTTATCGGTGCCTCCTATTCCTGCAGGCTATAGTCCCTCACTTAATGACTACTCTTTGTTCTATAAAAAGAATTCTCACCTCACAGTATTTGTGGTAGTCTATGTAGATGATATTATCATCACTGGCACAAACACAACTGAAATTTCAGACTTAAAGAATTTTCTGTACGAGACATTCAGAATCAAAGATTTGGGTATTTTGCACTACTTTTTGGGACTGGAGGTATTGTACAAGGAAGAAGGCATAGTCATCTCACAAAGAAAGTTTTTGTTAGACATGCCGAAGAATTTGCTGCTACGGATCGCGTAGTCTTTCCTCTCCATTGATCCTCCATTGGCTGTTACGGGTGCAAAAGAAGAAACAACATACAGATCCAACCTACTATAGGAAACTAATTGGGAAATTGAATTTTCTCACCAACACAAGGATGGATATAGCCTTTAGTGTTTAGCATCTAAGCCAGTTCATTCAAGATCCAAGAGAACCTCACTTGAAGGCTGCTTTCCATATTCTCAGATACTTGCAAAGAAATCCAGACTTAGGAATTTTCCTCTCAAATAACTCAAGTTGTGACATCACTAACTATTGTGACTCAGATTGGGCCACTTTTCCGACATAAATAAGTCCGTGATCGGTTACATCGTCCTTCTAGGTAATGGGCCCCATAAGTTGGAAATCAAAGGAAGAAGAAACACTTTCCTTATCCTCGCAGTGTTATAATATGTAAAAGTGTTGGGGGAGCTGGTTTGGCTTAAAAGGTTACTTACCTAAGAATCGTCTTTTCATGGCCCATGAAGCAGTATTTTCAGGACTTACACGGCTTCTCCACATAGTTATGAACCCTCGTTTTTCGCTTAGAACAAAGCATATTGAGCTAGACTCGTCACTTTGTGCGGAGTTAACCATGTGAAAGATTAATATCACCGCATCATCTCTCCACTTGCACTGTACTACAGATGTTTTGACTAAAGCTCTCAGTGGCACTCAACATTCCAGTACCATGGGCAAGTTGGCTGTGTTTTCCACACCTCCAACTTGAGGGGGTTATTAAGATTACAAATTAAATTTTGTACCTAATGTATTGCACTAGATTATAAGAGATCAATTAGTTAGTTGAGCTATTAGTTTACTTACATTAATCAAAGTAGCTTAGATTAGTTGGTTAGTTATTTCAGAATTACTTCTACACAAGATTGTGATATTTGATCATCTCCCACACTCGATCCTACCTTGTATATATTGATCATTAAAGGATGAAATGAAGTTAGTTTACAATTCCCGCATTTCTACACAATATTTCTCTATGAAACCATTTATCAAATTTGATCCTTTTCACCATCGTTGCTCAAATCGAGCTTGCCACCGAAGTTACCACACGTCACAATGTACGAAGGTAATTCAACACATACTCTGATAACTTGCAGAATAAGTATATAATCTTGATAGGAATTATGAAGCACAAAAGCAACATATATAATAATATATGTATATATACAACATAATAATTTATGCACAGTCACAACCAGTGTTTTAAGAGGCGGAGGCGTGAGGCGAGGCGCTTCACGTAACACGAGGCGAGGCGTAAGTCCCATGGATCTACGGGGCGTATGTCTCATGTATCTTTAATTTATAATTTTATTACTAAAAGATAAACAAAAGTAAAGTTTTCATTAAAATTCTGCAAATAAATTCAAATAAATAACCATTAATTTAAAAAGAATTATTATAAATATTATTCAAGAGAGGTAACAACATAAAAAATGATAATAGCCTAGATAATCTTATTTCATCATCATTCTCCAGATCTATTAGTCCTTCCCATTCTCAACTAAGTAGGCGTTTGGACATGCATTTCATCTCATGATTTCAAACCATAGTTTGAAACCCCAAATCATCCAAAAAGGCATGATTTGGGGTTTCAGATCATGGTTTCAAAAATTTTAAATAAAAATTTTGACCCATAAGTTTATATTTTGTAGAAGAAGACCCATAAGTTGGTAGATATCTTTAACAATTACTCCCACCAATCATTTATCAACCGCATTAACTTCCACCATCCGTTATTTATGTCTACCAACCTCATTACTGTTCATGTTAAGTTTTCATTTTTATTGAACTAAAGTTTGATTAATTGATGTTGTATTTTTTAGAAAGACCTTCTAGTAGCGTATTAATTTTGTTACGAACTATGACTTGCTCATTTGGTAAGATTGTATAAGAAAATAAAAATATTTTGATAATTTTCACAACTTGTGGTGTTTTTATGTCTATAAGAGAAAGCACAACTTAAGATATCCAAATTGCATGTTCAACCATGGTTTCAAACCATGTCCAAATGGCTCCTAATATTTGCATTGACTTTTATTTATAGGAGAAGGGCAAAAAGTGTAAGAGCAATGACAAAAACTAAATAAAGTTGCTTTAGGAACATAGTAGTATGAAATCTCTATCATATCAATTTCAGACATAATCATCTAAAAGAACTATTTATGGCATGAGCCAATGCGAGTTGCTTTTTTTATTTATATATTTTAGGAAAACTCAATAAAACATGAAAACATGATAACATAAAGTATAAATATCATTATACCAATAATAAAGAGTATAATTTATAGCAAAAATACTTTTTAAACAATAAAAATCAAATTTAACGCTCGGGGCATACGCCTTTATGCCCGGGGATTACGCTTTTGCGCTCAGGACTTACGCCCAAATTCCCAGGCGCACGCCCATGCGGATCTACGCTCATCTACTCTCCGAGCGTTTTTGCCAGTATCGCTCCGCCTTGGGACACGCCCCCGAAAACGCCTTCCCCCCGAAAACACTGGTCACAACATTTATATGAAATACATGAATCATGGGTCAGAAATTAAATATGCATGATAAATCCCTAAGCTTTACTCAAAACCAACACTCTTTGAGCCAAACAGTTGTGCACACACTAATTAAGAGTCCCAATTGTACATTGACTCTTAAAGGGATAGATCCATATCTGTATGTCATATCTCAAGCCTAGGCTCTAAAACCAAACATGGGCTACTCATACGTATATCGCAAATCACATGCAATTCACGTGTCAGGTGTAAAATCATATATTTAAATTATAATGCATATGAACAATAGCGCATGATTAACAACTAAATATGTAAACTATAGCCGATAATGTTAAACTAGCATGTAGAGATGCCTACAAAATTAATAATTAACTTACTCAAAACATAAGAGATTATTCTTGTTATATCCTCTAAATACTCTTGTATATTGCTTGGGAGGAGGAAAAGAAAGTCGCAGTGCGGAGGAAAAGTTGGGGCTCTATGGGCGGGTTCATCTTTAAAATGTGAAATCAATTGACTGTCTATACGGACTCTTTTTTCAACAGCAAGATACCGCTTGTCCAGGCTTTGAGGACCAAAGTCAAGGTAATTAGGAATGGAAAGAAAATTAATAATAAAAAAAAGGTAAATAGGCATTTAAGATAATTTTTGGTTACTGTGATATTTTATTGATTTTAATTTATATTAAAATGCATGTTGTAATTTTTTTTCTGAACATGCAATTTTATTGATACTAAAAAGAAACTACAACGTAAGTACAAGTAGGTAGTAGTGTTGTACAAACAGGGATTGCTCTTGCTGTCGGTGTGGCAGCACAATCGTTATTGAAAGCAGCTAAAATAAAGAGGGGACTAAGAGCGAACGAAAGTAGAATTTTCGCGCAAACCGGTCTCGAGAAGAGCTAAGTGCAGGGCCCATGATTTGCCAAGCGAGTCAAAGAACCATACAATGCCCTCCCCAAGACTTGCGGCGAATCCTGAAGGTCCATCTTCCCGAGCAAGCTCCTACAGTAAAAAATAATAGTATGTGAGTAAATTGGATGTCCATTTTGGATCATAAGGCAGCCGTACTCCACAAACCGCCTAGTCGAGTAGGAATAAGCTAGATTTTCATTATACAAAGCCCACAGAGAAGTAAGGGCGAGTTTAGCTTCAATGACGATTCGCAACAAAGTCGGAGATAAATAACCCAAGATCCAATGACTCATGACGGGTCCCTAACACTCCACCCGCACGCATGGAAAGGTCGTGATCAAAGGCTCCATCCATATTTAATTTCCAGGTAACCGATGCCAGAGGGATGCTATTTAATATACGTTAGCTGCGAAGAGGTTAGTGATTTACGAGGCTGAAAGGATTTGAGATGTGGTTTATATTCACATGCAGTGACTTACATACACGTTAAAGGATAGATGGTCGCAAGATGGTTAATTTGTCAGTTGTTACCATTTATTTTGCCACTAAAACAAGGAAAGTTTAACTAGCAGATAGCAGGAACATCAATACCCGTATAAGGGTACATGCCCTGAGAAGGTTTACAGTGGTGATGTAAACAAGTAAAAGATTTATGATAGATGTGTCGGGCCGCAATATTAAAGTTAGCCGTACGTTGCAAATGTTACTAAGCGAAGAACAAAGGAGAGTCTCAACACAGCACGCCAGGAGTGACGATTAGGTTTCGGAGTAATGGTTTTATGGTGTAAACAGGAGGTTGTGGGTAGTCTGTGAAGACAAAAGAGCCAGAGAAACATATTTATTTTATTAGGCAAATTGAGGCGCCAAAGCCAGTCCAGGGTATGCGGGATGGATTCCGAGAACAAAGTGTGTCAATATATAACGAATAAGCCGATTGAGTGGAGAAAAGACAGGTGGAAGTGGGGTAACATGCAGGTGTGTCACATTGTTGGGTAGTAGTGGTTGTATGGGTGGATAAAATTAAGCGTAAGAGACTGGAAGGTAAGTCGAAGGAGAGAGACGAAGCGACCTAAACATTATTGGCCAGAAGTCAATTGAGTGTGAATTGTGATTCCAAAAACTGTAGGGGACCATGGATAAGGCTGCGTGGAGTCTTGTTGTTAGGAAGCCAAATGTCATGCCAAGCATTGATATATTTGCCCGTTTCGGTTTGCTTTGGTCCCTTGGCTAACTAATTAAGATCCTTGCGCGAGGCTTTTCCATATGTAGGATGTACGGGCGTTAATGGGATGTGTGGGTAGAAACGCCCTCGGAATTCCTTGGCTCTGTATCCACACCCCCTTCGCTAAGTGAAAACTATATTACAACATCTTCATTGACCCTTCCAAAATTTCACTCCATTTTTCCACATAGAACAGGTGACAAAATAAACCTTAAGCACATGTGTGTGTGTGAGGAGGTGAAATGAGTATCAGGCTAATAAAAAAGAGAACTAAGAATTTCGAGGGCATTTCTATCAATTCCTGTTAACATAAGCCCCTCACATTCCCGCTTGTATCCTGAAGATGTTAACAAAAACAAAAGAAAAGAAAGAAGAGGAATAGAGAAATTGGATTGCAGACGAGTGACGTTCTAAAGCGGGAATTCAACGTAGACGCAAGCGGTTGTAGGTAGTTAGCAAAAGGAATACGATGATAATGGGAATTGCCACGTACCCCGTGACTGGTCAGAAGTCAGCCCATTTTTTTCTCCAATAAATAAATAAAAACAACCATTTCGCTTTTACTATTTGGCTATTCCTTCCCATTGTTGTGCTTGTCATAATCAACACACATATTGCACTTTCACTCTCTATCTAACCCTCAATTCAAGGGGTGGTCGAAGGTAGTAGTTCATTTTTCTCTCTTTTCACCACTTGCCTCAGGTCCGTATCCATACCCTTTTCTCTAAGTGAAAACTATATTCCACCACCTTCATTGACCCTTTCATAATTTCACTCCATTTTTCCACATAGAACAGGTATTAAAATAAACCTTAGGCACATGTGTGCCTGTGAGGAGGTGAAATGAGTATCAGGCTAACCAAAAAGGTAAAAAGAATTCCGATGACATTTCTGTCAATTCCCATTAACCCCTTACTCCTCACATTCCCACTTATATCCTGAAGATGTTAACAAAACAAAAATAAAATAAAAGAAAGAAGAGGAAAAGAGAAATTGGATTGAATGAGGAGTGACGTTCTAGATAATTCTTAATGCGTGAATTTAACGTAGACCCAACCTCTTAGAGGTAGTTGTCAAAAGGAATACGATTATAATGGGAATTGCCACATACCCTGTGACTGGTCAGAGGTCAGCCCATTTTTGTCTCTAATAAATAAATAAAAATAACCATTTCACTCGTACTATATATTTGGCTATTCCTTCCCAATTATCGTGCTTCTCATTATCAACACATATGTTGGACTTTCACTCTCTCTCTAACCCTCCATTCAAGGGGTACTCTTAGGTAGTAGTTCATTTCTCTCTCTTTTCACCACGCCTTCGTATCCACACCCCCTTCTCAAAGTGAAAACTATATTCCACCACCTTTATTGACCCTTCCATAATTTCACTCCATTTTCCCACATAGAACGGTGTAACAAAATAAACCTTAAGCACATGTGTGCGTGAGAGGTGAAATGAAATGAGTATCTAAATCTCAAAAAGGAAAAACGAATTCCGAGGGCATTTCTGTGAGTACCTATTAAGCTCCTTACATTCCCGCTTATATCTTGAATATGTTAACAAAAAAATAATAAAGAAAAGGAATACAGAAATTGGATTTGTCACGACCCAACCCCGTGGGCCGTGACTGGTGTCCTACTTGGACACCCATACGTACCTACCTGACGTATCCAAAGATGTACCAAATTGCTAATTCCGATTAAACATACATAAATCCATTACGTATATAAGAGTGTGCACGCTCGAGCATACATATACATATATACATACCGAAACCTCGTAAGAAGCGGGTATCGTTATATCGGACAAAGTCGCAAACTCGCACGTACTCACCTGGGACAAGTGACAACCCACAAACCCACAAACATGTCCGCGTACCTCTAACATACGAAATGGGGACCGTAAGACGGGACAGGCCCCGCCATACCCCAAATGATCATATATATACGTAACAAAACGTACAACAAAAGATATATATGCCAAAAAGTATCGAGCTCCGAATCAAAGGAGCTCCAAACGAGAGACCGATAACCTAAACCGCGCGACCGTCTTTGCGCGCGTTCGTACGCGGGTATGTAACACGGCCCCTCGAGAAGGGGGTCGATGCGAAAATGTCGAGTATGTAAGCGGAAACACAAGATACATAATTAAAATACCCGAGAATCGTATATGTAAAATCGTAACACAAAAATACGTAAATAGAGCGGTGAGACCCATTCGTAGCGAGGTCGTACTTGCCGAAAGTGGCTGAGAATCGCCGCGAGAATCGGACTTACGCAGCGTACGGACGGTACCTCTCGTACGGTAACCCATCTCAAACGTATGCTTGAATCGAATACGAGGTCGGACGTACGAGCGCGAGCGAACGAGAATCGAGAGTCCCAGCGAAATCGGACATACGTAATCGTGAGCGTACGTAATCAGCGCATGCGAGTCGTAATAACATACGCGTACGTACATATCAAATATCGCATCATAATCGAAATACGATCCGGCCCTTTATTAAGGGACGGCAACAACCGACCCCTCGTAGTACGGGACGCGGTGGACGAACGAGGAGTAATCGATCAAATGCCTGTCCGGACGCCATCCCCATAATATCACATAATCGTATCTTGTCGGATCGAGATCGGATACGTACGTATCCCGCCCCGTACAACCAGGGGACGCGGTGAACAATGCGGTGAGGTGCACGAATCACGAACCTGGCCGGCGGCAGCGGTGAAGGAAGCATTGAGACATCCGCGAGACCGTACAAATGAGAAACCGTACACATACGGACCGACATACGTACGGGGAATAAATACGAGATAGCTCGGAGAGCAATCAAATCGGAATAAGGCGGATCGTATCGGAACGGAATATCCGGAATGGAACCGAGAGGTCGGGATAATGAGTCGGACCGTAGAGACGGTCGTAATGCTTATTAGTTAGCAAGACGAAACATAATCAAGAGTTAGTATGAAAAGCAAGACAAAAACACCGTTTTGAACCATCCGGAGTATCGGGGTATCGTGGGCCCACTCGGACCCAACCATAATAAAGGCGTAAATTATAGATAATAAACCTTAGGGGAGTCGTCCAAAATCATTTTTAGAATGTTTCGACTCCGTTTATGGAGAAGTTAGGCCATATAGGCAACTTTGGCGACAAAAGGTAAAGTAACGATTCAATCTTCTTCGAATGGTTTTGCGCGATTTTCAATCTCGAAGTGTGAGAAGCAGAAATGTGATTGAGGCTCGTTTTCAAGCCTATTATACTCAGAACATGCCAAAGAAGGAAAGGGCAAGGCTTTACATACCTCGATTACGCCTTAAGCTCGCTTGGCTTCACTTCCAATCTCGTCAGAAATCTGCAAATGGTCACTCTTACCATTACTATTCACGAAGGCTAACATTTCAACTTTGGTTGCGTATTTGGCTACCGAAATTCCGCAGCACCTCCCTTATAAATATGACACCCCGAGAATCAACTCTTACCAAATTAATTCAACAACAAGCCAACAACAACATCAACAACAACAATTATCAACACAATTTGCTTACTTTCCAACATAATTCCATAATTCTCATTTCAACTTCATACTTTCAAATCAATACCAACTCAAACCATTAAACCTTTATCGAGATCATAAACATCATAACGACACAACTAACATATCAAACAAAACAATTTATTTTCATTTCAATTCTTTTTCCATAGGTCACGGCCTACCCTTAATTTCTCCAACTTCCGTCGAATTCATTCAACTTCATTTCCAACATGAATTCCATCATAATTACAACTAGAACACAACATAAAATTCAACACACAACCATGCACATGCACGGCTATATATACACACATACACACGGCTTTACACTCTACAATTCACAACACACCATTTCTTCATACTTCTCATTTGTTTCATAAAACCATAACAACATGATCAATACACTTACAAGTTTCCACAATTTTCTCTTCTTCATACCATCACTTCCTACGGCCAACACACAAACACACACCACACGGCTAACACATGCATACAACACTTCCATAATTCTCATGCACTCTACATATGCTACAACACATACATAATTTTTCCAACATAAACACAAGAATTCTTACCTTTTCCAAAGAATCTCCCCTTGCCAACTTAAGCTCTTCCTTGCCAAACTAATTGCACCAAGTTGTAGAGAACCTTGCACTTGGTATGAAACCACAAGAGAACAATTTTTGGAAACAAGATTGAAGGCTTTAGATTTTTCTTCTCTTTTTTTTTTCTCCAAACCCGACGGCTCCCCTTCTCTCTCTTGTTCTTGATTTTTCCTTTGTTTCTCTTGAAGTTTCTTGAACCTTGGCTCCATTATATAACATTAATCACATGCAAAATTAATTAAGTTTGGG
This sequence comes from Lycium ferocissimum, assembly GCF_029784015.1. Taxonomy (NCBI): domain Eukaryota; kingdom Viridiplantae; phylum Streptophyta; class Magnoliopsida; order Solanales; family Solanaceae; genus Lycium; species Lycium ferocissimum. The sequence goes on from NC_081343.1 coordinate 37,096,952, forward strand.
GTTGGGCCTTGGTGTGGCCGGTCACCCCCCCCCCTTATTTTGGGCCTTAATTCCTTATTTATTTCAAGCCCAATAAGTCATGAATCTTAATTTGTAATTTCCGAAACAAATTTCCAAAATTCCAATTTTGCCCTTAAGCCTTATCCGGTGTTTTCACGTCCAAATTTCCATAACCGACATACTCGTACTAAGAAAATTTCAAACATAGCCTTCTTTCTCACAACTCACCACTATCTCGAATTTTTTCGATTTTTGCAAAAAGACGGGATGTAACAGGATTGTTGCCGAGTGATGTCCTAGATAATTCATAATGCGTGAATTCAATGTAGACCCAAGCGCTTAGAGGTAGTTAGCATAAGGAAATACGATGATAATGGGAATTTCCATGTACCCCATGACTGGTCAGAGGTCAGCCCATTTTTTCTCCAATAAATAAATAGAAACAACCTTTTCACTCTTACTATTTGGCTATTCCTTTGCATTATCGTGCTTCTTATTATTAACACACATATCAGAATCTCTCTCTCTCTCTCTCTCTCTCTCTCTTTCTAACCCTCAATTAAAGGGGTGCGACGAGGTAGTAGTTCATTTCTCACCACCTTCCTCAGCTCCGTATCCACACTCCCTTCTCTAAGTGAAATCTATATTGACCCTTCCACAATTTCACTCCATTTTTCCACATAGAATAGGTAGCAAAATAAACCTTAAGCACATGTGTGTGTGTGTGTGAGGAGGTGAAATGAGTATTAGGCTAACCAAAAAGGTAAAAAAGAATTCCGTGGGCATTTATGTCAATTCCCGTTAACCCCAAGCTCCTCACATTCCCGCTTATATACTGAAGATGTTAACAAAACAAAAATAAAAGAAAAGAATGAAGAGAAATAGAAAAATTGGATTGCTGACGAGTGACGTTCTAGATAATTCTTAATTTGTGAATTCAACGTAGACCCAAGAGCTTTGAGGTGGTTGGCAAAAAGAATATGATGATAATGGGAATTACCACGTACCCCGTGACTGGTCAGAGGTCAGCCCATTTTTTTCTCCAATAAATAAATAAAAACAACCATTTCTCTCTTACTATTTGGTTATTCCGTCCCATTATCAACACACATATTGAACTTTCACTCTCCCTCTAACCTTCCATTCAACGGGTGCTCTGAGGTAGTAGTTCATTTCTCTCTCTTTCCACAACCTTCCTCAGTCCCTTATCCACACCCCCTTCTCTATGTGAAAACTATATTCCACCACCTTCATTGACCCTTCCATAATTTCAGTACTTTTTCCCACATAGAACAGGCAACAAAAGAAACCATTAGCAAATGTGTGTTTGTGTGACAGGAGGTGAAATGAGTATCAGGCTAACCAAAATAAGAAAAAAGAATTCCTTGGGCATTTCTGTCAATTTTCATTAACCCCAAGCTCCTCACATTCCCGCTTATATCCTGAAGATGTTAACAAAACAAAAATAAAATATAAGAAAGAAGAGGGAAAGAAATTGAATCGCTGACGAGTGACGTTCTAGATAATTCTTAATGTGTGAATTCAACGTAGACCTAAGTGATTAGAGGTGGCTGGCAAAAGGAATGCGATGATAATGGGAATTGCCACGTACTCCGTGACTGAACAAAGGTCAGCCCATTTTTCCTCCAATAAATAAATAAAAACAACCATTTCACTCTTACTATTTGGCTATTCCTTCAAATTATCATGCTTCTATAATCAACACACATATTGGACTTTCACTCTCTCTCTAACCCTCGATTCTAGGAGTGGTCTGAGGTAGTAGTTCATTTCTCTCTCTTTTGACCACCTGCCGGTATCCACACCCTCTTCTCTATGTGAAAACTATATTCCACCACCTTTATTGACCCTTCCACAATTTCACTCCATTTTCCCATATAGAACAGGTAACAAAATAAACCTTAAGCACATGTGTATGCCTGAACAGGTGAAATGAGTATCAGGCTAACCAAAAAAGGGAAAAAAGAATTCTGAGGGAATTTCAATCAATTCTCATTAAGCTCCTCCCATTTCTACTTATATCTTGAAGATGTTAACCAAAACAAAAGTAAGAGAAAAGAAAGAAGAGGAATAGAGAAATTCGATTGCGGACAAGTGACATTCTATATAATTCTAAATGCCTGAATTTAACGTAGACCCAAGCGCTTAAAGGTAGTTGGCAAAAGGAATACGAAGATAATGGGAATTGCCACATACCCCATGAATGGTAATAGGTCATCCCTTTTTTCTCTAATAAATAAATAGAAACAGCCTTTTCACACTTACTATTTGGCTATTCCTTCCCATTATCGTGCTTCTCATTATCAACACACATAATTTTCTTTGGAGAGGGACTACGGTTACCCTTTCACTCAAGTCTAGGCACTCTAGGTATAGCTAAGGTAGCTGTCTTGGCATGATAGTCTAGAATTGCATGATAAGGATATAACTAACTCATACCCAAGATGACATCAAAATCTACCATGTTTAGAATCACTAAGTCAATCAAGGTGCCATACCCCATAAGTATGACAGTACAAGATCGATAAACTCTACTACAACCACAGGGTCTCCAACTGGAGTAGATACATGTATAGGGGCATCAAGCAAATCACAGATCATATCAAGACCCATAGAGAAATATGTAAATAAATAAGAAAATATAGAACTCGAGTCAAATAATACAGAAGCCATCTGGTGACAGACTAGGATGTCCCTCCTCCGACCTACCAGGAAAAGCATAACACTGTTCTCGCGCAGCTCGCGAACCACCGCGATCAACCCGCCCTCGCCCGACCCCCCCCCTTCCCCCCCCCTCCCGGCCGATGTCCACCTCTATTTGATCGAAACCGCCCTCGTCGCTAGGTGCCACCTCTACTAGAAGGCGTGACCGCCATGCCTGGGCCTAAGCACGGTTTCCACCATAAGATCCTCCCCCTCTACCTGATGCTGGAGCTCTAGGAGCTTAAAACTGAGCACCCTGGCCACCTTACCTAAGTCTGGGGTAATTTCTCTTGAAATGCCCCGTCTCACCACACTCAAAGAATCCGCCTGCATGCCTGTGACCGAACATACAACCGCATCAAGCCGAATAACGACCAAAATCTGAGCTCGGCTCCGCGAACCCCCGGTTGATCGGAATAGCATCGATCGGCCCCCGACGGGCCTCCAACTGAAGCCTATATGGCTGACTAAACAGGGCGTCCCGAATAGACCTGGGAACTCTAGCCCTTAGAGAAAGAGCCACTGAAACACCCTTTCGGGCCTTCTTCTCAGCGTACTTATTATAACCATCCTGCCTAACACCTTTGACGGTCCCACCATGATCTACCACTTCCTGAAAGGAAGCACCTGAGGCCGCAAGCTGAAGAGCTGACAACCGAAGAGCAGTGTTCAGCCCTTTCACAAATCTCCTAACTCTCTCTTCCTCAGTAGGCACAAAATGGAGGGCATAGTGAGACAACGAATAGAACCGACCCTCATAAGCAGCCACCGACGGATTACCCTTTCAATATTCCTAAACTCATCACGCCTCCGATCTCTCAAGGTATGAGGAACATACTTGTCAAAGAACACCTGATAGAACTGAATCCATGTCAACGAAGGCAATCTCGCTGGCCTGCACTTCACAAAAGCCCTCCACCATAACTTGTCATCACCCAAGAGCGAGAAGGTCACAAACTCAACACCATATTCTCCACTGCTCCCATCTTATGGAGCCTTTCGTGACAGTCCCAAGATGAACTCATAAGCATCCTCGACCTTAATTCCATAAAACTCTAGAGGCTTCATCTTAGTGAACCTCCAAAACAAATCATGCCCATCCCTGGTCATCACCGGACCTCCCACTGGCCTAGGAAATACCTCCAGTCCTGAAGCCTCATCCAAACGAGGAGCCACAGCTGCATCATGCTGTAACCCCAGAGCACGAACTCCGCCCGGAGCCGGATCACCCACTCTCACACCCTGAGCATCTGGAACGGTTGGTAACACACCTGCCTCTGTCAATCCATTCAGCAGGTTCAACAGTTGAACCATGACGTTTGACAACACTAGAGGAGCTATAATATCTGGCTGAGCTGGTGTTGCTGCAAACTCTGCTGCCTTATCTAAAATTTCCTAGGGCTCAAAGAACTCAGCACCAGCTTGACCAACCACAGGAGCCCCTCCCCTGGCTGGTGCTGCTGCTCCCCCGCCCTCTCGCTCGCTCGCTTACGCCATGGCCCTTGGCCCGGCCTCCACCACTAATCGCGTCCCGGCGCGGCCTGCCCTCTCTACCGCTGCCGCGGCCCCCGGTCGGCGCGCGGGAACCTCATTTATTTCATCGTCGCATGAGTCCTCATCATCTGTGAGAGAATAGAAAGAAAAGTCAGATACCAATTTGAATCATCTAGATACCAATTGGAATCAAGTAGCACGAAAGAAAGAAATAATTTGAATTTTCCTAATGTCCCATAGCCTCTTGAAGATAAGTACATATGTCTTCATACCGATTTGCAAGACTCTACTAGACATGTCCGTGTACAACGAGATCGACGGGCCTAGTGGTCTGATGCCAACTTTGTCACGACCCAAGTAGCCATGAGTGGCACCCACCCAAATCCCCTAGTGGGCGAGCCATCCGCTTAGCCCTTTTTCTTAATCATTTGAACAAATTATAAATCAATGACCCGAAATAATTCATGAATAAGTCTGAATCATTTCCATAAATAAAATAACGGCGGAAGTCTTAACTATTACAACCTTAAAGATCCAAAAGTCATCATACACGGACTCTAAAACATAAAGCGGTCTAATGAATGAAAGAAATTTCTAAAATAATCATAAATGTCTGGAATGAAAGTAGACATCCAAATAAGGAAAGATCTTCAGGAGGCATGGCATAGATAGCAGCTCACCCTCGGATCTGATCGGGAACTGGCCTCACACTAGATATGAGGTCTGGAAGATATCTCTGGAATACAATCTGCACTCAAATAAAAAGTGCAGCAAGGTAGTATTAATACAAACACTATGTATCGATAGATATCGTAGGCCGACTAAGATTAGTATCATGCATACTTCATAAAATCAACAAGATAGGCAGATCGGCACAACAACACATAACCAAATAATGTCATTAATAGAAATCAGCCAACACAAGAATAAGATAAGTCTAGCCATAACCATCAACAGGAATAATATAAGTCCAATGAAATGCAATGCAACAATGATAGTATCGCAACCATGTAGAAACATGGTAAATGATATTGTTTCCCCAAATGGTCATGACCTGCAGGGGACCCGTGGGGTCCATGAGCCTATAACTAGGCCACATCCTCACCCCTTGTCAAATGTGCCTTTATATATTTATATCTCTGTATTTGATCACAATATGAATCTCAACGTATTTCCAGTCCAACAGCCAATAAAGAGCATGATCAGTCAATAATATCAATGTTAATGAATACAAGACACATGCCACAAGTCATCACAAGACTCAGATAAATTCACTCAACACAGCATGAATATGCAACCATCTCAATCAACAAGAAGAGTATATATTGACTCCTTCCTTTTCAAAACACAACAATTCCATCTCAAATTTCGGTATATGAAGAAATGACAACAAGCCCACATAATCAGAATTCATACCAACCAAATCATACTTTCTCCTATCAACTTTGTTACATATAAAATCAACTAACCAAAGTCTAACTCAACTAAACCGTAACCTACCTCAAAGCCGAACTGGAACAATGGAATTATTCTGCAATAGCTTTCTCCTTTCGCAAAGCTTCAGAACGTTCAAAGTCTAGAAATCATAACGCTAAGTGAGTAAGGAATCATCTACTCAACAACAACAACTCAGGGAAGAAAACCCCACTACTTCTACCCTTTTTCAATGGGTGAACTATCATTAGGAATGAATTCATCCTAAAATCAATCCCAATAATCATGTTATATCATTTCATATGTTCTCTATCCAATTCAACCCCTTTTAATCAATTTTTTAGGCTAAAGCTTCCATTTTTACTGGGACCCTAAGTTTCAATCAACAATTTCCACAATTAATAATCAAATTCTCATCCTAGGAAGTGATAATCTATACTACTAGATGATTAAACAAGAATAAAATCAACAACCCATTCATTATTCAAGGGTTTCATAAATTCTAGGGTTCTAACCTTTCAATTCACCATTAAAGAACCTTAGATGATGTAGGAACTTAAGACTATTATGGAATGAATGAAGATAAAGGTTGAGACTTACCTTAATGAAGAGTGGTGCCCTAGCCTTAAAAAAACCGCCTCACTATTTCTTCGGAAATGTTTTTGGTGTTATGTGGGGAATGGGTTCGAAATATGGAATATAAAGCATAGTTTTGCCTCTCGTTGACCGCTGTAGCGGTCGATGCTCGCTGCGGCGGTCCCGTTATAGCGGGAATGGTACCGCTATGGCAAACCTCATTTATTTCCCCCATTTTCGTGGCGATGACCCTCGCCCCGCTATGGCGGACATGCTACAACGGTAATACCACCGCGGCAGTGGTCCAAATCGACCAGTGATCTCTGATTTTTCACCCAAAATCCCAACACCAATCCGAGGCCCTGAAGACGCAAACCAAACATGCACATATACATAAAAGCACTCTACGGACTCACCCGTGGCCTCGAAATTTCCAGCGGAGGTCAAATTTACCAAGTCACCCCCCAAATGAACATACAACAACTTTCAAGCGCAACAACAAACAAATCATGTTTCAGTTTTTAGACTTCTAACTCTTTGAGTTCTCATTAATCTCATTTCTATTCTCGGGAAGGCACTAACAAGGGTAAAATGGTCAAAACCCCCATAACGACCTACATACAACAAGTTTCAAACAATGCGCAACAACAAACAAATCATGTTTCAGTTTTTAGACACACTTTGAGTTCTCATTAAGCTCATTTCTATTCTCGGGAAGGCACTAACAAGGGTAAAATGGTCAAAGCCTCCATAATGACCTAGCGGGTCGTTACACCAAAATAGGAAAACAAAATTCTTTGGACATTTCTGTCAATTCCTGTTAACCCCAAGCTTCTCACATTCTCACTTATATCCTGAAGATGTTAAAAAAAAAAAAAAAAAAAAAAAAAGGAATAGAGAAATTGGATTGCTGACGAGTGGCGTCCTAGATAATTCTGAATGCGTGAATTCAACGTAGACCCAAACGCTTAGAGGTAGTTGGCAAAAGGAATACAATGATAATGGGAATTGCCACATACCCCGTGACTGGATAGAGGTCAGCCCATTTTTTTCTCCAATAAATAAATAAAAACAACCATTTCACTCTTACTATTTGGCTATTCCTTCCCTTTATCGTACTTCTCATAATCAACACACATATTCACTCTCTCTCTCTCTCTAACCCTCGATTCTAGGAGTGGTCTGAGGTAGTAGTTCATTTCTCTCTCTTTTCACCACCTGCCCGTATCCACACCCTCTTCTCTAAGTGAAAACTATATTCCACCACCTTTATTGACCCTTCCACAATTTCACTCCATTTTTCCACATAGAACAGGTAACAAAATAAACCTTAAGCACATGTGTGTGCGTGAGGAGGTGAAATGAGTATCGGGCTAACCAAAAAGGGAAAAACGAATTCCGAGGGCATTTCTGTCAATTCCCGTTAACCCCAAGCTCCTCACATTCCCACTTATATCCTGAAGATGTTAACAAAAACAAAAAAAAAACAAAAAAAAAAAAAGAGGTATGGAGAATTTGGATTGGTGACGAGTGACATTCTAGATAATTCTCAATGTGTGAATTCAACGTAGACCCATGCGCTTAGAGGTAGTTGGCAAAAGGAATACGATGATAATGGGAATTGCCACGTACCCTATGACTGGTCAGAGGTCAACCCATTTTTTTCTCCAATCAATAAATAAAAGCAGTCATTTCACTCTTACTATTTGGCGATTCCTTCCCATTATCGTGCTTCTCATTATCAACACACATATTGGACTTTCACTCTCTCTCTAACCCCTCCATTCAAAGGGTGCTCTGAGGTAGTAGTTCATTTCTCTTTCTTTTCACCACCATCCTCAGCTTCGAATCCACACCCCCTTCTCTAAGTGAAAACTATATTCCACCACCTTCATTGACCCTTCAACAATTTCACTCTATTTTTCCACATAGAACAGGTAAAAAAATAAATCTTAAGCACATGTGTGTGTGAGGGGGTGAAATGAGTATCAGAATAACCAAAATGGAAAAAAAGAATTTTGAGGGCATTTCTGTCAATTTTCATTAACCCCAAGCTCCTCACATTCCCGCTTATATCCCGAAGAAGTTAACAAAACAAAAATAAAGAAAATTAAAAAGAGGATTTGAAAAATCTGATTGCTAATGAGTGACATTCTAGATAATTCTTAATTCGTGAATTCAACGTTGACCCAAGCGCTTGAAAAAAGGAATACGATGATAATAGAAATTGCCACGTACCCTGTTTACTGGTCAGAGATCAGCCCATTTTGTCTCAAATAAATAAATTAAAAAAACCATTTCACGCTTACTATTTGGCTATTCCCTCCCATTATCAACACACATATTGAACTTTCACTCTCTCTCTCTCTACCCCTCCATTCAAGGGGTGCTCTAAGGTAGTAGTTCATTTCTCTCTCTTTTCACAACCTTCCTTAGCTCCTTATCCACACCCCCTTCTCTAAGTGAAAATTATATTCCACCACCTTCATTGACCCTTTCACAATTTCACTCCATTTTTATCACATAGAACATGTAACAAAATAAACCTTAAGCACATGTGTGTGTGCGAAGAGGTGAAATGAGTATCAAGCTAACCAAAAAGGGAAAAAAGAATTTCGAGGGCATTTCTATCAATTCCCGTTAACCCTAATCTCCACACATTCCCGCTTATATCCTGAAGATGTTAACAAAAACAAAAATAAAAGAAAAGAAAGAAGAGCAATAGAGAAATTGGATTGCTGACGAGTGACATTCTAGATAATTCTTAATACGTGAATTCAACATAGACCCAATCACTTAGAGGTAGTTGGAAAAAGGAATACGATGGTAATGAGAATTGCCACGTACCCCATGACTGGTCAGAGGTCAGCCCATTTTTTTTCCAATAAATAAATAAAAACATTCATTTCACTCTTACTATTTGGCTATTGCTTCTCATTATCAACACACATATTGGACTTTCACTCTCTCTCTAACCCTCCATTCAAGGGATGCTATGAGGTAGTAGTTCATTCCTCTATCTTTTCACCACCTTCCTCATCTCCGTATCCACACCCCCTTCTCTAAGTGAAGACTATATTCCATTACCTTCATTGACCCTTCAACTATTTCACTCCATTTTTCCACATAGAACAGGTAAAAAATAAACCTTAAGCACATGTGTGTGTGTGAGGAGTAGGAAAAGTGAACAATTGATAGTTGAGGTGTGTTTAGTTAACTAGTTGATGATAGTTTAGGTAGGAAACTCCAAAAAAAGTTACACTTGAGGTGTATTTTTGACTCTTAACTCTTTCAAATGTAACATTACACAAAAATAAAATTAAAAATGTATTTATAATACACCTTTAAGAAAAAAGTGGGCCCCCCAAAAGATTGGAGCCCCAAGCAATTGCTTTAATTGCTTTATAGTCGAGCCGCCCCTGCTCAACTCAAGCTTCCCTTTCCTTTCTTTTTACCAATGTGTCCTTTACCTGATTTAATATCAGCGTCATTCAACAATGTATTACCGCATGCTCGCAGCTTAGCACGTGGATTTTTATTCCTCACAGCTCGACAGGGACTACTTGAGTTCTCTTATTGCCACTTCTGATAATATCTACTCTCTCAAAATCTCCTCTTCTTCGCTCTTCTTGTTCCCTCTTCTTGGTGGATTTTCCATCATCGTTATTCTCTGGTGGTCTTTCGGTATACTTGTTGTAATTCATCTCACGTGTGACGTGACATACTTTTGTTTACTCTATCTAAAAATAACATATATTTTAAACAATAATTCTACTTCTACTTATCATATTACGCTTGACAAATATTATGACCTGTTTTGGAGATCAATGCAAATTTTAAAAGACTTTCTTTAGTTCTTAAATAACGTGTCTAATCAAACACTTCATGTAAAATGGGTTAGATGGTGTATCTCTATAATTAATTATATGTAATTTTCATAACTCAAAAAAAAAAAAAATCAAATGCATTTATCAGATTAGGTAGTTTTATAATATTTTTATCAAATTAGTTTTAACTATTACTCCAAGATATATGTCTTTTCAAAATACTAATATAAATATAGAATAGTATAGTTATATTTTAAAGTCCTTATTACTTTCATGTCGCAATTTATATGACATTCTTTCATTTTTAGTTAGTCCCAAAAGGAATCACATGATTTCTATATTTAGTAATAACAGTTAATTTCAAAATACTCATTTACCTTTAATGAGATGATTTATTGCCGCTCAAATATCTATGACTTATTTTAGACCACATGTTTAAAAAGTCTTCCTTTATTATAAATTACGTATCCAATCAAACACCATCACATCAATTCGGATAGAAAGAACAATAACCACTGTCATATGATTTTGTGATGGAATAAAACGTCTGCCTCGACCAAATTAAAACTCAAAAAGAGAAAGTGATGGATCATGAGAATCCTCACAAATGCAAATTAGAAAAGGATCCAATGCAAGTTGAGCAATCCCATACCTGCAAGCAACCCCTATCTGTTGCACCTCATGCAAAATTTGTGGAGGAACATGTCCACATGTGATTGCCCCAGGTGCATTGCATTGGCCATATGATATATTTATACCTGATTTTTTGGTCTGTCACAAGTAGCATGTATCTCACTTGCATGGTTGTTGGCCCCGGTCATTGGCCCCAGTCTCATTTTCCTGCCCATCCTATTTAATTTCCATGGAAGCATGTCTGAAATGAAGGAAAAGAAGAAGAAAAAGAGAAAAAAAAATAAGCACACTCCTTTGGGACAATATTTGGTTGAAGGTGAAAAACGAGTATGTAAAATCTAAATTAAAAAAGAGAATAGTTAATTCATTATTTGAAGCTGATTGGTTCCTATTATTCTATAATGATCTCAAGTTAATGTACCCAAATAAGCAGGTTTATTGTCAAATAACTCAAATCTATAGGTATGTACTGAATTTAATACATATACATAATCTGGACAAAATTATTAGGTTCTTTTGAACCTGTAACTTCTAAGTTAGGTCTGTTGTTGAGTATCCGTAAGCTATAATTTTGTTTAGACAAAAATTCCACTTGATTTTTTTAAATAAAATTTATGAGTTACGGTATTTCACCTAATACTTCTTAACCAATTTTTTAAATTTTAAATTCTCTAGTTTAAGTTAGAACTTGAAATAATAGACAAAATGTAAAATACACACTACTTTACAAATAAACAATATTATCTTTTACTAAAACAAAGTCTTTAATGCATATGACTGATTTAAATCTGATCCCTGCATTTGAAACCAATTGAAATGACCTATTGTGTATCAAGACACTTGGCGGTTGCTTGGTTTAGAGATAACTTATGTCAAAAAAATGCAAATTAAGTATATAGAGATTATTTCGTGTAAAATGCTTAGTTTAATATATATGCTACATATTAATAATACAATATAATAGTTCAAGTATTTGTTTAGTCTTTAAATAAACACAAATTTTCATATTATTATGAGGTTTACTTTGGTTGTTTAGTATTTTTGATTAATGTCTAATAAATTTTCTTATTCTTATTCTTATTCTTATTTCATCTTCTATCCCATATAAAATAATACATAAATTTCTGCATAATTTGTACAAGTATTATTTAGTCAAGGAAAAAAGCAAGCAAACATGGGGTAGGAAATATTTAATTTTATACAAATTGAAAATAAAAATCAAGTAATATATATTATTTTAATACAGAATTTTATACATATATTAAAGTGCTCATACTTCATACTGGTTCATATCAAACGGCCCGTTAATAATTTCTTTTCTCTCCTACCATAAAAACAACAAGGTAAACCAAAAATCTAGAAAATCTTTTTCTACTCGTAAATTAAAAGAATTAACAGGAAGAGGGAGTTCTGGTGAAAGCATCAACCTGCATCCTCCGTACAGTATAATAGTGCTTGAACCATAAATGCTCACACCCAAATGTATGATCTAACAACTAATAAAATGATATTAAAAATCATTATAGATTAGGGTTCACAACCCAATAAAATTTTAAAAAAGTATAGTATTAAATAGTGATTTCCTTTTCTTTAGCTAAGATTTGATAGCAGAATTGTTTGATATATATATATATATATATATATATATATATATATATATAGTTAGTTATGATGAGTAACTAAGTAATATTTTACAGAATAGTTATGATGAGTCCAAATGGTTCAGAAAATAACCATTATTGGCAAAAGGATATACTTACTCGTTTCTGTGCTACACTAGACATAAGTTAGTATTTTTCTGTTTTCATTTAGTTGTCTGGAAAAAAAATTATACGCCTTTTAAAATAATATTACTATTAAGAAGAGTAATTTGACTAATTTACTCTTATTAATTCGTTAACTTTTCACCACATTAATCTATTTTTAATAAATTAGTACACTTTGTCTCTGTACCTCTTAGTGTGTTGTAGAACAACTGATATTAAAAGTAAAAGTGAAAGAAACAAACTGATTTTTTTAAATAACAAGTATTTGAGAACCATTAATTTTAACACAAATAAAGACAATTACTTGAAGGACACGAAAAGAGTATCAATGTGTGACATTTTTCACATCAACATCATTAGATAATACATTTTCCATTACATTGGAAATAAAAGAAAAGAATTTATAGTCTCTAAGGAGAGGCTGGATTCCCATGTGAGCACCTAGCAATAGCATAGGGTCCTTAATTTGTAGGGAGTGATAAATTTCCACATGATACGTAGCTGGGGAATCATCATGTGTCCATACTCCAAAAGTGAGTTAATAAATCCTAATACTACAGTATTCAATACCAAACCCACCCCCACCAAATCAAAGCTCTTTGATTAATGCATCCTCTCTTCTCCAGTTGTGTGGATTCCTTGCTTTTATTTTCATTGAAGATCCATAACGTCATCCAATTACTTTTGACTCACACTATTTCACATGTTCTTCCTTTTATTGCTTTCCTTCTACATGGTGTTGGCATAAAAATAATTCATAATTAAAAATGCAAATATCTGTGTATATGATAATAAAAATAGTATTTTTCCATTTTCTGTTACTTGTTCAGTATATGATACTCCCTCCGTCCCATAAGTGTTACCTTAGCCAAAAACACGCATATTAAGAAACCAATAATGAAGTGTAAAGTTTACCAAATTACCTTTATGTGAAAAAAAATATTTTTTCTTCTTGATGATTAGAGTATGCACAAGTAGTTCATCTTTTGACATTGGGAATATATCTAACCATCATCATTTGCCATTTTCTGTCCAAGGGCAAAGATGGAAAAAAACTAGTCAATATAGGCATTGGTATCCACTTATTATGAGAGATTTTTTTTTTTTTGACTAAGGTGACACTTATTATGGGACAGAAGGGCTATTATTTTTACTTGTTTATTTTAGCAAATAAATAGAGATTTAATTTTTTAATTTTTCTTTTTTTACCCTTATTATAAAGTAATTATTTTCCAAACTTATTAGAGTACCACTAATCAAATTTAAATTTTCAAAATATAGTTAATAAAGACAATTTAAAAAAATAAACACTCAATTAACTTTTCTTAAGGACAGTGCAAATGCAAGTCGTTTGCCAAAATATCGGCACATTATATCTATTACAGTAACAATTAGCTTATGGGAAAGGAAATAATATTGACAATTTTTCCCATTGCATGATTCATGGAAATCTTTATTCTTTTCAGGATTGCAATAGATTCAATCTTAGCCCATATATTACGACTAGCTCTATCATAACCTCCATTAAATAATGGATTTATCATTAATCGTTGTGAAACTATTGTACGTTAAGCATATTCCAGTAGAAAAGAGCTTGAAAAGATAAGTTTTGCAGCATTTGTGTCTTCTTTGCCTTTGTTTTATTGTCAAAAGACTATTTTATTCGTACAGAATCTTCTTAAAGTTCTTGACTGTTTTTTAAGCTAAAAGTTAGATGATCATAACTCCGATAGTGACGTAGTGTCTATTAATCTAAATTCTAAATGAAGCTACTCTTATAATAAGCTTTAGGTGTGAATCAAATCCAAATACGTCCCTCACTGGACAGGTATCAATTGTTTAATACAACTACAGATAATGGACTAAATCGCATTATTTAAATAATTTTTTAAACGATATATTTTAGGATTTTGTTGGCACATTTTAGTAGTTTAAGACCATGAGATCTTTTCATTTCACATATGGTCACTTAACTATCATTTTTTTCCCCCACAAAAGTCACTTAACTATCGTTTCTAACACAAAAGTCACTTAGCTATCGTTTCTAACACAAAAGTCACTTAACTTTGGGTATACTAAAAGTCACTAAACCACTTTCCAGTGCCCCTAAACCACTTTTCAGTGAAAAACTCATTTATTACTCTATTTTTTTAAAACAAAATTGGATAAATAAAAAATTAACTAAAAGGCTGAACCGACCTGACCAAACCCAAAACCCATATAAGTAAAATAAATATTAAAGGAATGGAAGTCCACACTTCCCCCCAGAATACGATACTATTTTTACTCTTTTTTTAAATAAAAAAAAAAAAACTAATAAATAAAAAATTAATAAAAAAGATTCAACCCGACCCGATCCAAAACCCATATGAAGAAAGTATATAACGTTTCCACATATATGCTCTAAAAAACAAGTCTTGATATGAATAGTTGGGTCAATCTTACTCACTGCAGTAGCATACACTTTAAGGAGCCATTTGGACATGCAATTTGGATTTCTTAAGTTGCAAATTTTTTAATAAACATAAAAACTCCACAAGTTGTGAAAATCATCAAATTTTTTCCAATTCTTATACAATCTTACCAAATGTGTAAATCATAGTTCATAGTAAAATTAATACGCTACTAGAAGGCATTTCTAAAAAATACAACATCAATTGATCAAACTTTAGTTCACTAAAAAGGAAAATTTAACATGAATAGTAATGTAACTACTCTTTAATATAATCCTCTCAAATGGTACGAACAATATATCTACCAACTTATGGTTGGTAAACATGATTGGTAAATATATCTACCAACTTATGGGTCTTTTTTTTACAAAATATAAACGTATGGGTCAAATTTTATATTTATATTTATTGAAATCATAATTTCAAATCCCAAATCATGCCTTTTTGGATGATTTGGGATTTCATCTCGTGAGATGAAATCAGAGATGGAATCGCATGTCCAAACGCTGATTTCATCTCATGAGATGAAATCGCATGTCCAAACGCCTACTAAAAGGACACCTAACATGCTTGCATTTGCAAATCACTCTATCCTGGTCATTAGTAGAAAAGCGAAGTTGAAACCTGCTCTTAATATCATAATTCCTACAAGCATCTTTAACCTGCTCAAAGCTCCAAAATTTCGTTCCAAGTCCAAAATTGGATTAAATTTATGCTTTCTTCATATGAGTTTTGGATCGGGTCGGGTTAAACCTTTTTAATTACTCCCTCTGTCCCAAAAAGATTGTCCTCCTTTTCTTTCCCAACGTAAAAAGATTGTCCTCTTTATATATTTAGAAACAATTTGATTTTTTATGAGATGATTTACGTACACAAAAATTTAAGGTTTGTTTTGGACCACACATTTCAAAAGTCTTCCTTTATTTCTTAAACATGCTTTTAAGTCAAAAGAGGACAATCTTTTTGGGACGGAGGGAGTAAATTTTTTTTTTTTTTTAAAGAGTAGAAAATAATATCGTATTCTTGGGGGAAGTGTGGACTTCCGTTCCTTTAATATTTATTTTCCTTATATGGGTTTTGGGTTCGGGTCGCGTCGGGTTGAGCTTTTAGTTAATTTTTTATTTATCCAATTTTGTTTTAAAAAAATAGAGTAAAAAATGAGTTTTTCACTATAAAGTGGTTTATAGGGGCCCCAGAAAGTGGTTTAGGGACACCGGAAAGTGGTTTGGTGACTTTTGTGTTAGTATACCCAAAGTTAAGTGACTTTTGTGTTAGAAACGATGGTAAGTGACTTTTGTGTTAGAAACGATGGTAAGTGACTTTTGTGTTAGAAATTATGGTTAAGTGACTTTTGTGAAAAAAAGTGATAGTTAAGTGATCATATGTGAAATTTACCCGATCTTTTCTCTTCTTTCTTTTCTTTCCTTTTTTTTTTAGATTGTGATATCCGTATCACTTATATGGTAATCACTTGTAAATGCAGCCGGTGGTTGCATAATGACCAGCAGCAATTAAGAGGAAAAATACAAAAGACTATAGTTTATATAAAGAAGTAAACAGCCAATATAAATAGGAGTCGACTCTGGATTGCTTAAAAATATGAATATCGATTGGGAAAGAGTAGAAGAGTTGATTGAGGTACTTCTTGAATCATTTCATTGATTCGTTAAATTATAGGATTTATATAATGAAATTATTTCGAGATTAATTATGAGTAACCGATCATTGCGACATTGATAGATAAGGCGAATAAAAGAATAGTAATTTTCTACTGGAATTATATTGATTGTGAAAAAATTACTTTACATGGTGAGTAAAAATAAATTAACTTGAATTAATCCAACCCAATTTGCAGTGAAATGGATTTGAGAGTAAAAGTAAAGGGGAAGAAAGTTGCGGATCCACTTTGTTGCAAGGTACCAAATTGAAGGAGCAACAAATGCTGCGACATTTGGACTAATTAACCTTGCCACATGAAACTCATACCAGTTTAATTTTTTATATAAAGAAATTTAAAATAACTTTTTACGTATCGGATTATATAGAAAGACTAATACAAGTAACTTCTCTTATTAATAAGTAGAACTAATTACCTAAAAAAATTTGGGATAAAACCTGCTAGCTAGTAGCTATAATATGCTAATTTTTTATACAAATTCATATTATCGCGTATATCTAAGCTAAAACTGTATTTAAAGTACAAATTATTCTTCAAACTTTACTTTTGAAAGGTACATCGAAGATATGCTACCAAAGAAGAACGAACACACTTCAATTTATGGGAATTTAATACCTTTTCCTCCAAGGAAAAGATAAGCCAAATATTAGATATTTATAGTTTTCTACAAGAAAAAGGAAATATCAAATATGATAAGTGCATTGCCCTTTCTTGAAGAAAAAGTAAAAAAATTCAAATATGGTAAAAAAGAAATAGAGTAAACAAATGGTGACACTACTATAGTAGCGTCATTTAAGAAGTTCTCCGTGTGGTCCTCCAAGTTAGTAAAAAGATCTTTCTTATTTCACGTTTTTTGTTTTATTTAATGTTTTCCAACCTTAACAACCACGTTTCTATAAACTTAGGTACACTCTTTCTGTTACACTGTTTCTGTCTCAGCAAAAACACGTGCTCCTTTTTTTAATCATATTTTATTTCTTCCATATTACTACTCCTAACTAAAACTCGTATAACCCACTCCCACACTCAACAGCCACATATTCCTCACGACTCATGTGAACATTAATTTGCCTAAAATAAAAACCAAAAACCAAACAAAAACAGGAAAACTATCCCAAAAACCCCTATATAGATAGCGTGTATTAAACTGAGTTCGTTGTAAAATTGTGACTTGCTGTCTACTCCTCTGTTCTCTCTCTCTTTACTAAAAAGAAAAAAATCCCTAAGAATTGCTACTACGAAATTTCTTAGAGATTCTCCATGGATTGGGTTCGTGGTGAAGTTGTTGGTCATGGAAGTTTTGGAAAAGTCAATCTTGCAATACCCATAAAACAGAATACTCAATTTCTTCCATCCATGGTAGTAAAATCATGTGGTGTTTCTCACTCTGCTACTCTCATTGACGAGAAGAAAATCTTGGATGAACTCAATGGTTGTCCAGAAATTGTACAATGCTATGGTGACAGCTATTCATTCGAAAACGGCGAAAAATTGTACAATGTGTTACTAGAATATGCTTCTGGAGGTTCCTTAGCGGAAAAAATCAAGAATTCAAAAAATCATAAGTTGTTGGAATTTGAAGTTAGTGGATACACAAAGGGTATACTCAAAGGTCTACAATATGTACATGAAATTGGGTACGTTCATTGTGATATTAAGCTTCAAAATATTCTTTTAAGTGAAGATGGTAAAGTGAAAATTGCTGATTTTGGCTTGGCAAAGAGAGTTGGAACCAAGAAAGACGATAATTTGCGATGTGAATTGAGGGGTACACCATTGTACATGTCACCGGAGATGGTCACACGTGGCGATCAGGGTACTCTGGCAGATATATGGGCACTTGGATGTGTTGTGGCTGAGATGGTTACTGGAGTTCCAGTGTACAAATTCTCGGATGTTACTGAACTGTTAATGGCAATTGGTGTTAAAAATCAGTTGCCTGAAATACCTGAGACATTATCAGAAGAGGGAAAAGATTTTTTAAGGAAGTGTTTTGTGAAAGATCCAAGAAATAGATGGACGGCTGAGATGCTTTTAAAACATCCCTTTGTGGCTGATCATGATGACACTGTTACATTCACTGAAATTCCATCAACATCTCCTAAATGCCCATTTGATTTCCCAGATTGGGTATCCGATGAATGTGGTCAATTATCAGTAACATGTTCAATTACTTGTTTACCCTTGCCGGAAAATCAAGAAAAGCTGAATTGGAGCAGTGGGTCAGGGGGCAATTTGCCGACGGATAGGCTACGGGAGCTAGTGAGTGAATTTAGACCTGAATTTGAATGGTCTTGTGATGGCTGGGTTACTGTTAGGTGATTTTAAGTTGATGCCAAATTAATTACAATAGGTGGAACAGAGAAAAGCCAGAGCCAGAAGCAGATTTTCCAGATTTTTGACGGTGTCTTTTAGGGGTCTGGTTTCTTATTTTTATTGTTTACCCTTCAGTGATTAGATTAGTCTAGTCCAATTCTTTTTATTTGTATTGTACATAACATTGGTTTCCACATACAATACAATAGGTTCTGAATTTTTATCAAGACTACTGATTTGCATTCAACAAAGTGTACAGTGTCCGATTATAGTCGAATTTAATAGTGATTGTTTTCGTGGAATGGGAATTGCAGAATGACAGTGGTGCACTTGTGCTTTAAATTGCGATTCGATTTCAACATTTGAAAACTCGACTTAATTATTTTTTATTTATTTTATTTGATTCGATTTTTTGTGAACACCCTATGGGCAATCATAAACTATGGCACCCCCAATCATTCGAGTCTTTTTTGAGTTCGAAAGATGATTTATATACATAAACATAACAAAATAAAGCAGTTAGGCAATTGCATGCTATGGGGCCTCTTGGGCTTCCAGTAGTCCTAGATTACTGTTACAGAGCATAACAGCAGTGCCGGCTTTAGGGTGAGGCTCATAGAGCAAAGATCTTATTTTGGGGCCCTATTTTTTACTACTATAGGTTAAGGGTGTCAACCGGTTCCAACCGGAACCGGTTATGGAACGATTAAGGAACGGCCAGGTTAGGTTAAAAAACCGGAACAAACCAGTTCCGGTTCTTCAACGTTCGGTTTACCGATTTTTTAAACTCCAAACCGGGGCGGTCCGGTTGGAGTGTTTAAAATATGTTTTTTTTTTGTTTTTTGTATTATATATATATATTATAGTATTTATTTGTATATTGTAGGTATATTTACATATGTTATACAACTTTATAATTAAAGTTTAAATATTTCTTGACTAACTGACCTAACGACAAAGTCAATACAAAATAGTGTTTTTCGTATACATATATATGTATAACTTACATATACTTATATATATGTATAACTTAATATATATAGTATATATACTTATATATACATATACTTATATATATGTATAACTTAATATATATACTATATATATGTATAACTTAATATATATACTAAATATATGTATAACTTAATATATATACATATATACTATATATATAATATATATACTAAATATGTGGATAACTTAATATATATACTATATATATGTACTATATACTATATATACTTATATATAGGTATAACTTAATATATATATATATATACATATATATATATATACTATATATACTTAATATATATACTAAATATATGTATAACTTAATATATATATAGTATATATATTAAGTTATACATATATATATATAACTTACATATACTTATATATATATATAACTTAATATATATATACTTATATACTATATATATATATATATATGTATAACTTAATATATATACTATATATATGTATAACTTAATATATATACTAAATATATGTATAACTTAATATATATACATATATACTATATATACTATATATACTATATATACTTAATATATATACTAAATATGTATATAACTATATATATTAATATATATACTAAATATATATATAACTTAATATATATACTAAATATGTATATAACAATATATATATATATATATACATATATATATATATATATATAACTTAATATATATACTATATATACATATATACTATATATACTATATATACTTAATATATATACTAAATATATGTATAACTTAATATATATACTATATATATATTAAGTTATATATATATATATATAACTTACATATACTATATATATATGTATAACTTAATATATATATATATATATATATATATATATATATATGTATAACTTAATATATATACTATATATATATATAACTTAATATATATATAAATATATATATAACTTAATATATATACATATATACTATATATACTATATATACTATATATACTTAATATATATACTAAATATGTGTATAACTATATATACTTAATATATATACTAAATATATGTATAACTTAATATATATATATATATATATATATATACATATATATATATATATATATACTTATATATATATATAATATATATACTATATATATATATACTATATATACTTAATATATATATAAATATATATAACTTAATATATATACTATATATACTTACTTATATATATATATACTTATATATAGTATATACTATATATACTTATATATGTTTAAGTATACTATATAACTTAATATACTTATAAGTATATTCTTAGTATATTTTAGGTATATTCCTAACTTAATAAAAGTAAAAATATGAACACAAGATGGTTGAGTTCCCGCTTCAATTTCTAAAAATGTATAAATTTGACTAACCAAATTTTTAGTATAAGACAGTTTTAAACAAGGATTTAAAAGGGAACCCAATATAAATAAAGTTGGGATGGGAAAAAAATACTTCTTAAATTTGATTATCATTTCAAAAATAGCCACTTGATAATCGGGTTTATGTTTATACTCTTGTAAAACTCTAGCTATTTCCGCTAAGTAGGCTAAAATTCCGGTTACCGTGGGATAAAATTGTCTAGAAAAAGCAAGAGTTGCATTATTAAAATTTTCTAAGAGTTCAATACATTCTTTAACATCTTTGATGCATAAAATTTAACCAATCCGACTATCGGTATTATATTTGTTGTGAACTTGTTGTATGGGAATCCTATACTCATATGCTTGTTGTAGCATAATGTAAGTGTAGTTCCACCTAGTCTCAATTTCTATTTGAATTTTCCTAGGTCTAAGGTTATTTTCCACACAAGCATTCTTAAAATCTCTAATTCTTCCCCTATTAGCATTACAAAAAAGAAACGCAACAGCATTTCTAACTTTTTGAACAGAATCATCAAAATGCTCAAGACCATCTTTAACAATTAAATTTAAAATGTGACAACTACATCTTACATGAAAAATATTTTTTAGAGGAGGGTTTATTTCTTTTTAAAGACCAACTGCCTTTGTATTATTAGAAGCATTATCTAAAGCAATACAAAGTGTTTTTCTATAAATGTTAAAAAATCTCATAATAGTAGACATTGAATCGGCTAAAAATTTTCCATCGTGACGACCTTTTCCTTCGTCATATAAAAAAGCTATAATTCTTTTTTGCATAACCCGGTTGTCATCAACCCAATGACATGTAATAGCAAAAAAATCTAAATGGTTAATACTAAGACCCAAATCGGCGGTAAGACAAACATTACAATTTAAAGAATTAAATACGTGGCGCAAATAAAATCTATATTTTTAAACAAATCTATAACATCGGCTCTACAAGTACTTCTAGGAATACCCTCAAATAACGGATTATAACAACGTTGAATGTAAGTAACAAACCCCAAACCCGAGGGAAAGGAAAATGGTAAACAATCATAAGCTACCATTTTAGCTATTTCTACGCGTTCTTTTTTCTTGTCATACTTAAAATTTCTACCGGTTCGTGGGTCTATCGTCATTTGAATCCCCCCCACATTTGAACCCGTTTGCTCTCCCCAAGCATCCATATGTTTGGTTCTCATATGAGAATTTAGTGTACCCGTTCCACCATCCTTACCAGTTCCTTGCTTAAAACTAAATACTTGTCCACATATGTTACATGTAGCCGATTGGCTTTCCTATTCTTAGTCATAAATTTCCAAATTTTTAGGCGGTGGCTTACGAGTTCTAGGCGGTTTGTCTTGTGTATGTGATTGTGCGGGACATGTATCTCCTATATATGGGATTTTCGGGGGTTGTGTTTCATCATCATCATTTAAGTCTTCATTAAAAGTGTCGGTAAAATGTTGTTGCATTGCCTCATGACCTAAAAGTGGATTATTTCCACCAACATCAATACCTACATTAGGTGTTTCTTCCACAAATGTTTCCTCATTAAGCGCACCTCTAACAATACGACTACTACTACCGGCACCACGTCTTAATCTCTTTGACATTATTAAATAGAATTAATTTAAATCACAATCAAATAAATCACAAGAAAATAAATTACAACAAATTAAATTGCGTAAATTAAATTGCGAAAAATAAAGATAGAGTTGGACAGAAGGTACCAAATTGCCGGATTAATTTCCAACAAAGTCAAGGCGGCTAATTGCAAATCCACCAAAGCTACTTCGGATTGTTGCAAAATCACCAACTCCACCAACAATATTATAATTGCAAAATTAATAATTGAAAGTTGAAACTATAATAAGACTTTGTGGCTAGTTATTGCAAAATAATTATAATTGAGAGATTGAGATTTGAGAGAAAGATGAAGAAGAGTGAATTGGTGTGAATTAAAATGAAAATGAAGAAGGGTTTATATAGGGGTGGGGGATGGGTTAAAGTGTTAAAAAAAAAAAAATTTGGGGGCAAAAATTAACAAAATGGCCGTTTGGCAACGGCCATTTTTGCAAATGGACCGTTGCCAACGGTCCATTAGCAGGCTTGACAACGACTCTTTTTTTTTTTTTTTTTTTTAATTTTCACCGGTTAAACCCGGTTTAACCCGGTTTTTTCCGGTTCCTAAAATATTAGGCCGGACCGGTATACAATTAACGGTTAACGGAACCGGTTAACCCGATTCGATTCCGGTTCGGATTAGGTTTAACGATCCGATTTCGGTTCGCCGGTTGCCGAACCGGTTGACACCCTTACTATAGGTTTACAGATGGGTCACTCGCACGAATGCCTCTGTCTTGGGGTAGTCTTTAATTTTTGTCCCTTAAATAGCTGGTCTTTAATTTTTGCCCTTTGACACTTTAAGTAACAAAAAGTGAGTGAAAGTACCCTTGACATCGAAAAACAAAAAAAATAAATTCGGCCTACCCACCTAATTTCACAAGGCATAAGTTTATAGAAACTTTGCCTTTAACCGGCATAATTTCTGTAGGAATTAAATTTTCCGGCATAAGTTGTGTAGTAACTAATTCCCTCGGCAGTTCACAACTTATGCCGAAAAATTTAATTACTACAGAATTTATGCCAGACAAGGCAAAATTTCTATAAACTTATGCCTTGCGAATTAGTTGCTACACAATTTATGCCGGATAATTTAATTCCTACAGAACTTATGTCAGACAAGGCAAAGGTTCTCTAAACTTATGCCTTGCAAAATTTTATTTTTGGTAAGAAACCAGCGAATTCATCGCCTCTGCTGGGGATAGAACCCAGAATATCTGATTTCATAGATCAGCGAATAAGGGTACTTTGACCCACAATTTTTCATTAAATGAGAAGCAGGGGCAAATATTAAGGACCAGTGATTTGAGGGGCAAAATTAAAAACCAGTCTGTATGAAAGGCAATCCGCACAACAAAAAAAAAGTTTATAAATTAGTTTTTGGAAAAAATGAGTATTTTAAAGTAAAAAGTATAATTTTGCATTCAAAAATAAAAGAAAACTTTAAAATAGATTTAAACAATTTGAAGCATATGAAAAATTATAACTATTGCTATTCACAAATTGGTTGGTAGAAACAACGATGTACATTTCATGCACGAGAAATCATACCGCCCATATTCCAACTAAGTTTATTTCATAAGATCCATGTGCGGCGCATGAGATGCACGTGCTACACACGAGATGCACGCGCTGCGCACGAAATCGACGTGCGTGAGCTAGTTTTATTGAATATACTTGAGACCTATCGTTAAGATTTGGCTTTAGGCCACCAATTTTATTAAGCCGCCTCTGCATAACATTCCGTTCAAATGTAGTTTCTAAGATGTTTGTCCAAACCATTTCGTTGGCAAATATATGAGGAACTACCAAGATCCTAATTTTATCAACAAGTGTTAGTGATTCAGTTTATCTATTGTAAGTTGCAACTTTTCCATTAAATCATGGCTCAAAAATCAGAAATGAAGAGAAAGTGCTTCATTCAACAAAAATAATAATAATAAAGGAATAAAATCCTTTCGGCAGAAGGTGCAGATCACGAGATCACCCTATGGCTACAAATTCGGTTAAGTAAATCCATGCATCGAAACTTCACTTTCTTCTTTTCTTTCCACAAGCGGATTCACATTTATGGTCACACAACTTATCCTAATATCCGTCGAGAAAGGAGAAAGTTTTTCAACTTGCTATCTAACTACGATTGGCAACTAAATTCAATTTTTGAGACCCCATAACATAAGAAAGCCGTGGAGTGCATAAGCTCTTTTAGAATAGCGCGTCTTTCTTGTGATAGTAATTGTGCGCTTTTATACAATTATTCACATAACATAAAAACCTTTCGGCAGAAGGTACAGATCACGTTATGATTACAAATTCGGTTAAGTACATCTATGCATCCAAACTTTACTTTCTCCTTTACTTTTCACAAGCGGATTCAAATTTATGGTCACACAACTCATCCTAATATCCGTCGAGAAAGGAGAAAGTTTTTCAGCTTGATAACTACGACTGGCAGCTAATTTTAGTTTTCGAGACCCCATAACATAAGAAAGTCGTGGAGTGCATAAACCCTTTTATAGATAGGGCCGTCTTTCTTGTGATAGTAATTGCGAGCTTTTATACAATTATTCACATAACATGAAAATCTTTCGGCATAAGGTGCAGATCACGCTATGGCTACAAATTATTCGGTTAAGTACATCCATGCATCCAAAATTTACTTTCTTCTTTTCTTTCAACAATCGGATTCACATTTATGGTCACATAGCTCATCCTAATATCCGTCAAGAAAGAAGAAAGTTTTTTAGCTTGCTAACTACGATTGACAGCTAAATTCAGTTTTCGAGACTCCATAACACAAGAAAGTCGTGGAGTGCATAATCCCTTTTAAAGATAGGGGGGTCTTTCTTGTGATAGAAATTGCGAGCTTTTATAAAATTATTCACATAACACACAAACCTTTCACCAAAAGAAGCATATCACATTATGGCTACAAATTCGGTAAAGTACATCCATGCATCCAAACTTTACTTTCCACAAGCGGATTCACATTTATGGTCACACAGCTCATCCTAATATATATCGAGAAAGGAGAAAGTTTTTCAGCTTGCCAACTACGATTGGCGGCTAAATTCAGTTTTTGAGACCCCATACTATAAGAAAGTCGTGGAGTGAATAAGCCTTTTAGGAGATAGGGACGTGTTTCTTGTGATAGTAATTGCGAGCTTTTATATAATTATTCACGTGACTAATCTCCATCATACCATAAAATATATAAACACAGGTAGGCAAGGATCTAGCTACTTGAGACATATGTTGAGCAGAGACTACATATATAGTAGCTTCTTAGTTGAACTTGGAACATACTCTTCTAATCTCCCCTTGATTGCCACTCTTAATCTCGATGCTACTCATTTTGATCATAGATTTTTGGAAGTTAAAATTGAATCTTAAACCCAACAATCCCCGTAAAGTCCCTGCATACTTCTCCAGTATATCTTTTGTGGAAGGGTCACCCAACAGTCTCTGATCTGACTCAAGAATCCCATTTCCATTCCTTACATTCTTGAAGAAACTAACATCAAACTTCAACTGGCTGTCCTTGTCTAAAGCTACCTTCTTCAATCCATCACCGCCTTTGGGGCATACAGTCTGTAGTTGTCCCAAGAATGCTTGGTCTATACTTGGATCTGCATTTCCAGTTCTTGTGAAGTTGTATAGTCTATAACTAAAGAATCTGCAATCTGCCTGGCCAATTGTATGTGCCCCTACATGCAGTGGCGGTAGCCACATAGAGTGAAGGATGGTCAGTTGAACATCTTTCAACGGAAAATTATGTTGAGCATATAGAAAAATATACTTATTATACTAGGTATATAGGTTTGAAAATTACTCTTTTATACATATATGTTAAACCTTAAACCCCCTTAGCGAAATTTCTGACTAATGTCACTGCCTACATACATCTCAAGAAACTTTTATATACTGATTTTGTAAATTCTTTTGCATTATTCCATCACTTGAAGGGTAATTAAAATGTATCTATATAGTTTAAGAATTTACCAACAAGGGTGACAAGATCATGATCATCTAGGCCTTTAGCTGCAAACTTGTTCCTCTGGAGGTCAATTGTATCCAATGGTGAAGGTAAGTTCAAGGCTTCTGACGATGAAGAGATCCTACCATCTCTTCTTCCAGTGGGTACTCCCCAGCTTGGACCTCCACTCTATCATGCAACAACATCAAATATTAATATATAATCTCCTTATTTACTAAACAATTGTCACAATTACTATATTCCATTACTAAGAAAAAGTTAATTTTCCCTTTTGATGATAAACGCGAAGAATTAAGGAAGAGACCCGAATGGTGTTGCCTGGAGTTACTCAAGATTTTATGCAAGCAGTATCAATAAGTAAAGAAGTAAAGAAATAAATAAATGACCGTAAAGGCATAATATTTTAGAAAAGCACAATTCAAGTGCACTATTATAACTCTGGCCGACGAGCACTCTCATTTTTTGAAATGTACCCATAATAGACTCATTAGAAATAATGAGTCATCCGTAATTGTTTTTAGCAGACAATAAAAAGGAAAAAATGCTACTCTATATATAAGATGTAACAGCAGAGAGTAGTTGTAATTAATCTATAACGATATTAGTATATTGGATTATAACTTGTGAAAGCAAACTTGAAGTAGTTACCAAATCTACTGCATCACGAGCTGCTAACGCTAGAATGTCAGCACATGAGACAACACCAGGGCATGAAGTTTCAAGCTGTGTTTTTGCATTATCAATCACCTCAAATCCTCTGAGTCCCGTATTAGTCACTGCATTTCTCTCTGCCGAAGTTCCGGAGATCAAAACAGAACCATCACAACCCTGAAAACACAAATTATGTTGTCATGAAAGCATATTAAGTAGAAAGATAAAAGCAGCTAGTGTTATATATAGGCGGAGTTAGAGGTGGAGCTAGAATTTCGAGTTTATGCGTCTAGATTCTGAAAGAAAGAAAGTTATTGAGTTCTTGATAAATTATTTGTACATATTAAGTGAAATTTTTAACACAAATACAAGATCTGCGCTAAAGTTACTAGGCTCTTCCGAACCCGTAATCGACATCCTTGTTGCTTGTTGGTTCTGTAGAAACTAGTAATTTTAGCTCAGATCCTGTATTTGTATTAAAAGTTCCACTTAACATGTATAAATAATTTATAAAAAACCTAGTAAACTGTACTTCCTCCGTTTAATTTATGTGAACCATTTCGGAGGACGAGGGTCAAACTTTATAATTTTGACTGTAAATTTTGATATAGATTTTTCAAGTTTGTAAAAATAAAATTTATGTGTTTAGAAACTACATAAAAAGTGTTATAAGTCATGATAAATTATAATTTAGAAAAAATGTAAGGATAACGTGGTTAAAGAATCACCTCGTAAACTCCCCAAATAATAATATGTTCACATAAATTGAAATAGAGGGAGTAATTTTTTGAGAACTCATAAACTAAAAATCCTAATTTTGCTTTTGGAAACCAGAGTTACCTGAACAAAGCAATCATGGAAATGAAGCCTAAGTAAAGCAGCAGCAATTGTAGGATCTTTATTAAACTCTGCTTGAACGGTTGACTTTACTATGGACTCGGCATTTGGGCATGAAGATGAATAAAACCCTGTTTTTAGTCCTCCCTGGCCAAGCACAGGGAAAACCATGCATATCAAAAGATAAAACAAACACAAATTTCCCATCTTGCTCAGTGAGTTGAACACAAGTGCCTGACTTACAAAGTTGATGACTCACTATCCTATTAATTGTATACAAAAGCATGCATAATTTTCAAGTCTAGAATGGTATTTATATCCTAATTATCTGGTTAATTTCATTGATTTGAGTGCCTCCCCATTGCTTTTGTTCAGTGGAAGTAAGCGTGTGGGACAATGTGGTATTTCATTTTTAGATTAGTGGAGTACGTAGGAGCCAACTGCTATGAATTTCAACTTCACTTTTTGCATAGGATCGATCATGTTTAGTGGAGTCTCAATCTGCTTTATAACTTTATTCCTCCTTCACGCGTTGGACAAGAGACATATTGCAAGATTTTAAGAAGATGGGTATACTACGAAGAAAGTGAATTCAAGATTTATACTTGACGGGTTCAATCATTAAGTTCTTAGCATGAATTCATTACACGAAATTATAAGTTCAAAATTAACTTCTTTTTTTTTTTGCAATTTTAGTAATTTTTCACATATGTATCTATACTATATGTAGTGAAAATATTGGGATCACTTGAACCTATTGATTATTTATTACTCCCTTTGTTTCAATTTTAGTGTCTTACTTTTCTTATTGGTCTGTCCCAAAAAGAGTATAGCGTTCTATATTTAGTAAGTTTTCAAATACCAACATTCTAAATTGCAAATTTAAGACCACAAGATTTAAAAGACTATACACATTTTTAACTTAAGACCACAAGATTGTTCTTCCTTTATTTGTTAAACTTACGTGGGGCCCAGTCAAACTAAGATACTTAAACTGGTGCGGAAGGAGTATATCCTCCACTGCTACTAATTTTAGTATAGACATGCATTTAGACAACTATGACAGAAGGAGAATAGAAATTTGTTCTTGTGCTGTGCTCTGTGCACCTGAACTTTAGCCTCCATTTTTCATCTCGTTCACATTACTTTTCTTAATTTTATCTTGAGAACAAAAGCTGTCCCATCATTGAATGTGGAACAAATCATATGTAATGCCATTATTTGAGAAAGAGCAATCAGCAACTAATGTGAACAGTCAATTATGATGCTCCGAAATTATTTTAAACAAAATTATCGACTTATAGTATAGTATTAATAGAGCCAGTTCATTTTGGAGCACGAAATGGTGGCTAGATTAGGTAAAAGTTTTTTTTTTTTTTCGAATACAATAGATGCTTAAGTGCTGAGCTAGCTAAGCTCTGCACTACAACTTTTAAGGCTCGTGAAATTATCAGAAAGCATGGAGAGAATTTTAACGAAGTTTTAATATTTGATTGCAGAAAGAATATGGAATCTGACTGTACGAACACTTCAAGTGTTGTGAAGGTATTAATTAACAGAGTTTTGAGATAAATGTGTTGTAACTGTATTAGCATGATCTCCTCTTTATATAAATGATTGTGAATTGAATCCCAGATTTACGGGTAAGGTAAAGGAAAGTTACTGATAAATGATAAGTTGGAATTTTAATCGATAGGGACTCATGACTTTCGTGATCCTGTCTCTTTTTTCCAATGTGAAGATCCACAAAACGGGAAATTTTTAAAAATATACAGCCCAACAGAAAATACTACGCTACGTAGCCATATTTTCAGTTTATACGATATTATACAGCATTATACCTGGGGAAGTATTATAGATAATGTATCAACCGTGTATAATAGTATATAAAAGGTGCTTATATACAAATATGGGCTAAAACCGGGTAGAAATCTCAAAATGAGTCACATGGAGTAAATTTTCTCTTCCAATAGACATAGAGCGTAATTTTCCCATAACACATGACATAATGGATTTAATTCATACATACTAACCGTATAAATAAATCTTACGATATTAACATACTTTGACTTGTTATAACAAATTATTTCGTCAATTTTCTATATTACCAAATAAAGATTGCTATAGACTTTTTTTTCCTGCGAATTAATAAAGAATGCTATAGACAGTTATATGTAATTGTAAAGTCCCCTTAATCAGATGGTGTAAAAAATTAGACGCCGTCAGTACCAAAAAAGTTAAAGACACTAAAATAATATACTGTCTTAGAATATCCAAATCTTACAAATTTAGAGCATACACAAAATATTCCACGAGTACAATTCTTGTATATCAGGTATTTAGGATAGAGATGGACCTAAACTCAAACAAGCACGATGTGGTGTATAATGGGCCATTGCTTCCTTTCCACTCCTATGTTGCTTTGAATGGGTCGCTTATTCCTCTACATCAACTGAGAGAAATTATTTACGTCACATAGTTTATATTTTGAGTTTGTTATCCGATTTAGCCTATATTTATGTATAAACACCGTTTATACACTATTATGCATTTTTATACAAGATTGATATATATATATAATGTTATCTCCCAGATATAATGTTATATAATATTGTATATTGGGTTATGTGGTGTAAAATTTTATGTTGGGCTGTATATTCTTGATTTCCCTTGTTCATAACGGAGGATGGTCAGCCCAAACCCAATGGCACAGTGATACACATCTGACTCCTGATTACTGATTAGGAATGGACTGTACCTAGAGCTGGGCTTTGGCAATTCTTTGTAGGGAAAATGACCTAATAATACTACTTAAAACTATAAATTACAAAACATAAGGATACTTTTCTTTATTTACAAAATATAACAATTTAATTACTAAACATACCAGATTTGGGATTAATGTGTTTTTCCATGATTTTGGGCCCTTTTTAGGAACATAATCTGGATTTGAATTTTTGGCTTAGCATAGCACGGTTTTTTTTTTTTTTTTTTTTTTAAAGATTAGTACAGTACGATTCAATTTCACTTTTAAAGTCTTTTTCAAAGAAGATTTTTCTCTCTCCTGTACTCTTTCTCTCTCTTCCCATCATCAGCATCAAAAAGATTTTTTCTCTCTAAGCCTCTCTTCTTTCAATCTCTCTAACTTCTCCTCGTAGAGATAATCGTACTCAAACCCAAACTTTATATTTTTTCCTAATAACAAGCATTTTCATATTCATGACAAACAATTATTTTTTGATGTTTCTTGCTACTAGAAAATCCTCCCAATCTCGTTTTTTTCTTATTCATCTTTTTTGTTGAAGCAATGAGTAAAAAAAACTTCAATGAGTCTCTACCTTTAAAAAAAGCAACGGGCTATTTGACTCTTTAGCCAAAAAATATATGATTGACTTTAATTTGCATGCATACACTAAACCTTTTAGGAAGGTGGAAAATCACCTATTGTTACAGTAGTTCATCAAAAAATGTGTGAGGACCCCTGGTGGGCCCTGTTACATGCATGCATGTCACATACTTAGGTATTGTACGTGTGTGTATAATGCCCGGTTCGCACGGGGGACTAGCCCCATTTAATCCTTCTTCTTTGTAAATAAGGCTACGGGAGTATCGAAATAACCTCTTTCACCTACATTCCCAGGGAATCGTTTTCCAGATTGAGCTCGCGCCCGTCAACCATGGCACAGGCGAAACACGGCACTCGGTGCCATCTTTGCATGTGACCGAGCGAACCACATGGCTTTTGAATCATCATGAGGCATACATGAGCGGAAATATAGCATGAACGTGATGAGCTTTTATAAAACATGAGATGTCATAATAATTTAATGAAACACTTGTTTAAATCATAAATGCGGAAATAACATGAGTTGAGCCAAAGATGGCTAAACACCTTGCATGTCTAACATAACTAAACCGACTAGTCTATGAAACCTCTAATCATGAATCTTGGTACCGGAAAACGTACTTGCTTTGGGACAAAGGCTCTCCGATACCTTTAAATGCATGACTAGTAAAATAAAGATAGTTGATAAACCCGAACAAGATGGGGCTCACCAATGAGTCGATACGAGCAAATCTCTTTCGTAGCGGATGCGGCGTCCTGTAAATACGTACTCGCATCGTGAAAACGAGGCCCGGCAATAAAGGGGACGTCGGCACGTTGAATGTCTTGGTATGTAAAGCAGGCGAATGAAATAACATGGGACATAAAGTAATAAAGATAAGAAGCGAACGTGAAGCGAAACCTGGTTATGAGCATGAACATGAATACATATATAATATAAAGCATGAGTAAAAATATCATAAGTAGGGAGAGCAATAACTTATAACCGATATAATGATCAGTGCTTGCGTCCCGCATGACGGGAACACTCGATCCTTGCCGGGGAACATGAGATTTAATAAAATATGAAAGGATCCAGTCATTATGAGATATCGTCGGGACATGGGTGGAACGATCCTCATCCCTACCGGTGGCTACGTAGTTTCGGGCTATACGAAGCCTTCCTCGGTAATTAAAACAACTCCCAAAAACTTGAACATGTAAAATAAGTGGCACTTCTTTGTGATTGTCACGGTTTTCATGAAAATAACTTGCTTGTATATGGATATCATGAATCATAGCTTACTTGCATGAACTTGTAAAACATGTATAGTATTTTCTTGAAAATAGCATAATATATCATAAACTAGCATGCATGAACCCATGGAATGAGATATATGGGTTTTCATGGATTACGGACGGATTCTCAATAATCATAAAGAAATATTAAGAACTCAATGGTGGAATTATAACAATTCATACATAGTATAATCATGGACTTGGACTAGGGTTATCATGAGCATGGTATAGAAACCCTAGTTTTAGTAGAGAATCATAATTTATGGATTATGAGGCGTGGGAAGAAACAATGATGTTCCCACACGTAGATAGTACCTCTACATACCTGGTAATGCTCCAAACTTGAATTGAATACTTTAACTTTGAAGAAGATTTCCAAAATCTTGAATTCTTGAACCTTGAGATGGATTTTCTTGAAAACCCTAGGTTAGGGATGATGATTTCTTGTTTAGATTACAAGGATATATATTAGAATTGACTTGGAATGATTAGAGTAGGCTTACCTTGGTGTTCTTGATGATGGGAGAGAATATAAGGTCGTTCTAGGGCTTGGGGGTGTGAAGAATGAAGTGAAAAAAGCCTTAAAACGAAGTTTTATAATTCTTTGTCGGACCCATTTTACGCCCTATTTTACGTCCCATAAAGGTTTTACGGACCGTATGTCTTACCGTACATTCGTTCCAGTGAATTGGGCTTTTTGGGCCAATTTTACAGTCTGAATATACGGCCCGTATAATTTTACGGCCCCGTATGTTCCACCGTATATCTGCGTAACACTATTTTAGTAAAACGGGCATAACTTTTTGTACAGATGTCCGTTTGACCTCCATAATATACCGTTGGAAAGGTATTTCAAAGATCTACAACTTTCAAGAAGGATATTTTCCCAAATTCCTTACAGATTTTTTCGTAATTCGACTGGAAGGCAGACGTATCAAAACTTAGCCGATTCTATAGACTTTTAAACGCCTTACTATTAGCCAGATTGAGATGATCATATCTCCTTGCTCTGATCTCTGATTGGCCTGGTCCTTATATCGTTAGAAAGCTATTTTTACGTACTACAACTTTCATTGAGGGTACTTTCCCAAATTCCCAACTAATCAAAGAGTTATCCTTTGGTAGGCACATCAACCATTTTCGCAAAACGTTCAAACCTTCAATTTTTCCAGCTAAAACTCTAACGTTACGAGTCTAACATGAGTTCTAAGATACGAGGTGTTACAATATCTCCCCCTTGGGATCATTCGTCCTCGAATGATGGGTCTTGGTTAGGTATGGGGTGGTCATGGCATGAATACATAAACGTGATGAAAATGACATGAAACATAAGAAAGCTTGACATGATTACATGAAAACATGGTCATGGATCATGAAGCCCGAATACGTGATTACATATAAACATGTACATGGGAACATGAAACTGATTAGCACCTACACGAACTAGAATCATGAAACCATTGTCCTCGATTCATAATAATGATTAAGAGTTACTACTAACTCTAGAATTTACGAAAATTATGGTAGGACTCCTTCGTAATTCGGACTCTCATGACCTTTCTCAAACACACATCGACCAACTAAAGTATCAACATAAACCTCATAGGGTATCTTAATACATATGATACGGGATAATCTTAATTTTTGAATCTTGAATGTGGCTAACATGAATATTGAGCTGGCCTGAACACATGATTATTGGCTGAATGATTACATGATTACTATACATGGGGTTTGGAAGAGAATTTGTAGGCATGAATGACATGAGTACTGGAAAATAGGCGCGAACATGACATGATTACCCGGACGTGAGGAGCATGACGTGGGACATAAATACATGAAGAGGTAGATGACATGAAAACATGCGTGCTAAACTTTTATAAGATACAAACACGTGTAAACATGGACATCAACATGAGATGCGAATGTCGAAAACATGATTGTTACAACATGAGGGTTGAATGCGAGCGGGTAGATGCGAACACTTAGAGACTTGATCATAGATGTTCATGTGTTACCACGATAGACATACGAGATAAGAGTACAACTTAGGCTCTGAATGTAAGTGCAACTCCGTGCGAATGAGATAGAGTTAAGTCATATACTAGAAATATGATTCTAACATAGGTATTCATAAAGCTCTAGCGTAGGCATGACATGATACATCAAATCTGAGTAGAATATTTTTTTGAGATAATTAGTACCATAGAATACCTGAAGGGATCTGTCACGACCCAAATTATGGATCATGCGGGCACCCACACTAACCTGCTGGTGGGCGAACCCTGAGATAACTACCTTAATTTGATACAACATGCGGAATAAATACGTTATTATAAGAAATTCCCAAAATCTGGTCTAGACTCCTTACAGAGCTTCTAAGAAGTTTACAATTTGAATAGATAACGAGACTCGAAGCGGATACGACATGTTGAAGGATAGAGAACAACGAAGTCTAAGGAGAGACTGCGGGGTTGCAATATCTCAAATAGCTCACCCAAACGCCTTTGACGAATGCCTCGAAACGGTC
The DNA here is from genome assembly GCF_029784015.1 of Lycium ferocissimum. NCBI lineage: Eukaryota > Viridiplantae > Streptophyta > Magnoliopsida > Solanales > Solanaceae > Lycium > Lycium ferocissimum. The sequence continues at coordinate 37,132,539 of NC_081343.1, forward strand.
GTGAGACTCGAACATCGCACGAAAATAACTCTACACTCAGGAAAGGTGTAGCAATAGTAGGATGAGCACAACACTAGGCTCGTAGGTATCATAGGCCGACAAAGACTAGATAACGTATATAAAGACAACAAGCAAGAAAAACATATAAACCAACAAGTACAAGTCAATATGAATCCATATCCACGGAAACAAGTCATCTTTTATGTTATAGCATCAAACCCAATTGTGCCAAGTCTTAGTATAATCAATCCGAATCGGTACATCACGGTAGTATCACAACAATCAAGAAAAGAACCAAGATATAATGCAATGCAATAATGTATGTGGGGATGAATGCGGTAAATATGCAGTTTGTACAACGTAATACGGACGGAGCTTAACTCCCACGTCTCGGCGATCATGACCCATGG
>NC_081343.1:37133048-37217084 GCF_029784015.1 Lycium ferocissimum
CCTTCAAGGGATTGTTTGGCTATGAAGAACAAGTTGAGAATTCTCTTCTTTTTTTTTTTTTTTTTTTTTTTTTTTTTTTTTTTTCACTAAGGCCGAATGGCCAAGCTCCTTTCTCTCTTTCTTGCCTTCTTGAAAAGTCTAGGAATTAAGATGAATAAATCATCTTTCCACCCATATATATATATATAGTCCCTTCCAATAACAATCAACCATATTGCCCCTAACTTGGCTTAATTTAATTTGGCCAAGTTTTGAAAGTGGGGTCCATGGCCAAGTGGCCCCCCTTTCTTGAAAAATCTAGCAAATTTCTCTTATTTCATGAAAAATATTTCCCTTAGTTCCAAATTTGCCCCTAGCCTTTCTCCGTATTTCCATGAGTCGTTTTGCAAATTTACCTTCTTACCCCTGGCCTTTCTTAATATTCCAACCTTAACATTTTCCATAAGCAACTTGCGTCACTTGCCTTGACTTACCCGAGGGTACAAAATACGGAATGTAACATTTCGACCCCGAGATATTACTCGGGGTTTGGCTTGAGCTTTTCACCAACGGTGGAGTGGCTGCAGCAGAACCACGCAAATCATGCTCGAAGATCTCGTCGATAAAATGATGCCCGCCCCAAGCCTGGTCATCGTCTTCTGGATGATCCAGTAGTTGACCGACGACATCCGCATCGAGAGCGAGGGCCGGGGTCCCTTCCGAGAAGGCCTCTCGAGGGACATCCCTCGACCTTTTTTTGGCCTGGGGCGGGGCTTGAGATGATTCAGAGGATTTTCTTTTCCTCCTTACAATCAGATCTCCCTGACCGGGAGCTTCGATGTCTTGCTCGTCGGGCCGAGGCCTCGGCGGTTTCGGCCTCGAATCTCGGTGGCCCGTGATAATCCCGTGAAGCAAGGGGAAGATCGGTTGTTATTTAACCAATATGGCGTCGCACGGGACGATGAAAAGATGACACTCTAAGGAGAAGGCTTACCATAGGTCCCGGCCTCCCAACGGGACAGGGATAAACGCCTCCAGTTGCGCTCGGCATAAGTCAGTTGGGAGTATATTTTTTCACTCCATTGGTCGAGGTTGGGAACCGCACTGAGGGTTCGGACTAGCGCTGCATACACACAAGCGAACGAAAGTGTTAGAATCGGTACGAGTACATGGCCAAATCACATCGACATAAATTGACTTACGTTTTGGGTTCCATTTCTCGGGAAACGGTAATTTGTCAGCGGGAATCAGGTCCGCTGTCCTGATTCGGACATACCTGCCTTGCCAGCCCCGATCCCTATCCTCGTCTAGACCGGAGAAGGGCGCTTTTGCGCCTCGTTTGGAAAGTTTTATCAATCCCCCTCTAAAGACACGAAGGCTGTACAGGCGGAGAAGGTGTGGCACGGTGAACGGAATATTGGCATTTGTAGCGAAATACCTGAGGAGCATAACAATCCTCTAAAATGATGGATGAATTTGGCCGAGGGTGACCTCATACCAAATACAGAAGTCGACCACCACCGGGTCGAGTGTGGTGAAGGTAAAAGGATAGGTAAAGACGCTCAAATACCCGTCTACGTGGGTCGTTATGGATTCGTCTTGGTCGGGAATAACGACCTCCTTTCCTTTCCACCCACAATCCTCTTTGACTTGCTCGAGTTTATTCAGGGGTATCGTGCATAAATATTCAGATATATCGATACCTCGATCCTCCTGCTGAGAAGGTTTCTCAACCTTGAAATCTCGAACTGTCGAGTAGTCCTGAGGAATGAAGTCGGACAGCAACGGTTCAGGTTTGGGAGCCGAGGATGATTCACCGGCCTTGGTTTTTAAAGATTTACTCGCCATTTTGAAAATATAAGGGATAAAGATGTCACAAACAGATGTTTGAAGATGGAAGCAGTGTTTAAGAAGAAGAGATGAAGATATGAAGGTATGAAGGTTTGGAGATTTAAAGATATGCAGATTGAAGAACTCAGCAGAGCACAACGAATGTAAAATTTGCCTTGGTGAAAATCGAAAAGTGAAAAAGGAAGGGGAAAACTTGCTTTTATAGAGTGGGGCCGAGACGGTTAATCTTCTGCAACCGTTTTCAAAGCCAACGGGGTTCCGACACGTGGCGGTGTCAGGCGGATGTGACGGATGGGACTTTGATCCTATCTGATCATGAGAAGCGTACGCGAGAAGCTACCAGGAAGACGTTCGATCAACCGGCAGGATGTGATCGAACATATCGACATTCCGAAGAGACCCAGGTCGGGTCCTCGAATAAATCCCTCCATGATCTTGAGAAGGCTTGTAAATATCTCGCAAAGGGTGTTGTTTCGAACCGACCCTGATCTAGTCCATTAACCGAATTCTCGGTTACGGAGTGAATGTTTGTGAAATATGAAATTCAAAGCAGAAGCAAGGCGCGCCGGGTTCATCCGAAATATGGAATAAACAATTATTGATAGAATACAGGAAAGGCGTATGCTAAATGTTTAAGTACGAAACATCACACGGGGAATGCTCAATAAAGTTCAATAAGAACCAGTTGCGAGATTCCAAAAGTTCTTTTCCTATTTCATAAAAGCCCGATTGTGTCAGGTACATCGTGTCACACCCCAATTTCCGATAGGGTGTGATGGGTACCCGACCCTTATCTAGGGACGAGCGAACCCTCAGACTATCGTAATACTCGTATTCATAGTGGGCCCTCGACTAAATCATAAATACATAATAAAAGTTGTACGAAAAACGAACGTACTTTATATCGTTTCAAATCAAACACAACTTGCGACCGTACAAAATCTGTAATATCATGTATAACACTACGACGGCTTATAGAGCCGCTCACAACCGACATCTTATACACACGACTCTGTCTGCAAAGTCTCTAACATAATCAGGTACCCTAACACACGTATACACTGACTCGGCAGCACTCCGGAGAAAATGAAGCTCGCCAATCCCGCTGGAACACCTTCGCTAATGTCTTCGCTCACACAGGTGTACCGCGCGCATGAACGCAGCCCCCGAAGAGAGGGGGTCAGTACGGAATATGTACTGAGTATGTAAGGTACGGAAAGCAGCATAATGAGCAGCATAAAGCATGAATATACACATCATGGGATCATAGAACGGATAATGAGGTAAGAGAGTAACTCGTACATGTGAACGCCCTCTTGGCCGGATACCACACATGCCTGTTTTTTTTTTTCCTTTTTTAAAAAAAAAAACATTTCTTTTCGTGGGCAAGGAGAATAGAACTCATATCATGTCGTGTCTTGTCATAACATATCATATCGTATCATATCATATCATAGCATATCATATCATATCATATCATATCGTATCATATCATATCGTATCATATCATATCATGTCATATCATAGCGTATCATATCATATCATAGCGTATCATATCATATCATAGCGTATCATATCATATCATATCATATCGTATCATATCATATCATAGCGCCGAACGACGTCGGCTCGCCCACATAGCGCCGAAATACTCCGGCTCGCCCATAAATCCCGCGTCCGGGCATCCCGCGTCCGGGATGATAAATGCCATGACCAGGTGGCAATGAAACATGTTTCCCTTCCCATTCCCCCATGTATCCCTTCCCCCATGTACATATACATATCCTTGACGTATTCGTCATAGACATTTTCTCATATCTGGCATCATCCTTGTCATCATAGAATCATGTTCATCGTTTTAGTCATAAAAGCTTTCAAAATCATCAAACTTGGTTTTTGGAGAAAAATGAATATTTTGGAAAACATTTGCAAACTTTTAAAAAGAAAATCATGCCTTAAAACCATTACTCCTAACGTTTGAAAATGAGAACGTTATGGAAGCCTTTAACACGTCTCACGTTATTACATTCGTGGTAGAAACGTATCGTCAACATATTCGTCATAGGCATTTCTTCATATTTGACGTCATTGTTATCATTATAAGCCATATTCATTGTTTCAGGCATAAAGGCTTTCAACCTCTTAAAATTTGGTCTTTGCAACATATGGACATCCTGGAGAACATTTACGAATTTCTGGAAGGAATACTTGCCTTAGAATCCTAGGCTTAGTAAAGTTACCTAGCAAGGTTTTGGGACATTCCGGTGCCGTCGGTGAAAGTTGCATATTTCAAGCTACTTTTTCGATTAAACCTAGAGTTTCTAATTCAATTCTATTGAATGAATAGTGGTCGAATTCAACCTCGGATTTCTAGAAATAGAGTAGTCCCCGAGGCTCATATCCAAACTTATTATGTCTAGGGCATGCCAAAGAAGGAAGAGTAAAGCCTTACATACCTTTTCCGCTACTCCAAACTCGAGCTCTAAATTCACCAGAATCTACAATTTGGTCACATTTACCAAACAGTAATTAGCATTATAGAAGTTGAGTTTTGAAGTAACACTTGTCTACCGAAATTTCGGCAAACACTTCCCCTATAATTACTCCATCCCACCAAGTTCAACTTGGCCAATTTCAATCAACAACCAAACCAACAACCATCCAGACAAAATTTAAGAATATTCCGAACAATCCACAAAGTATTCAAGACAATTCAAACAATATGCTATGCAACCCGAAACCTTCCAACTTAATGAATACGACAATAATGCGTTTCTTTCTTTCAAATTCTCATACTACGTCCACAATTCCATACATTACCACATTAGCTTCATAAATATAAGAAAACATACTAGAATCATATTAACTTTCAAAACATCCCACAACACTACAACTTCAACATGAGTTATCAAACATTCATTTTACATCATAATAACCACAACGACATCACTAGAACACTAAATAACATTAGTTCATCCTTTCTACACAATAGCCCACACATTCGGCCAACATCCACATATACACGACTTCATGAATTTCACCCATTTCTTTACATTACAACATGCTCAAACGCCCATAATACAACAATCCAAACATGCTCAATAAATTAGTCCCTCACTTCTATATAACTTCTCATTCTCACGGCCACACCTCAACATCATCATTTCATGAAGTTTATTCATTTTCTACACATTACAACAACACACAAACATGTTGAATACAATTAACTCATCACTTGAACACGATTCTATATACACACGGCCAAACACACACCACACGGCTACAACTTCAACAAATATAATTTCATAGTTTCCTTCATTTCTACATATCTCAATATGTACCAATCATCCATAAACACAAAAAGAAGACTAAACCTCACCTTTTCTCTTCAACCTTTCCTCTCGGCTAGGCTTGCCAATTGCACAAACCGGTGTTTTTCTTGCTTCAACAACCCATCCACGTTGACGAGGACCTTTCAATTAATATGAAAACTTGAAGAAAATAATTTTCATGATCCACTCTATGGGGCTGGTTCGGCCAGCCCCCCTTGGCCGTGCCTTCTCCTTCTTTTTTTTCTTCATCTTTCTTCATGTTTCTAGAGTAATAAAAGATGAATACTTGTCTTGTTTTTTTTTTTCATCACATGCCCATATATATATATATATAGAGAGAGAGAGGTGGCCGGTTATGCCCCTCTTTATTTTCTCCAATTTTCTTTAATTCTCTAGAAATTTCCTTATGTAGTAAAAGATGAATAACTTCTTGACTTGGTCAACCCTTGCCCACATATGCATGTCTTGCAATATAAGATAAACACCTATCCCTTTTTAATGGCTTAAATTAATTGGCCAACATGGACACCTTGGCCATTTCATGAAATTATTTTTTCAACTTTTAGCCTCCAATCTCTCCTTATCCTAAATTTACCCTTAATGCTCCATTCCAATAAAACGATGAATACGCAACTTATACATTCTAAAAAAAAATTGTAACCTTGTCCTTATCTTCCCGCCATTAACTCGGAATATTCAAATGTACAAAATGCGAGGTATAACACATCGGTACATCAAAAAAAAAACAAGGAAAAACCCTACTCTACGACCAGTATTTGGGAAATGAAAGCAAAGCAGCTACACCCTGGTTCGAACTAATGAGTCGAAAGGTGAGATCTCCAAGTATAGTCACGGGATGCAGCAGTGACTGGGGATACCGATTAGCTGCCCCCACGACTTGCACCAGGGGCGGACGACTCGGGGATATTCGGTTCAGGCAGATCTTCCTCGTCAAGCACAATCACCAGTGCGCGTTCTCCCGAAGGCATCTCCCGGCGAGGTCCCATGATATGGTGAGTTCGGACTCGAGATCCGACCCCCGAATGTGCAATGGGAAAACTGCCGGCCTCCCTACTCTTGGGTGGCCTCGATGGAGCATGTGTCCTCCTCCCCCGAGCCACATCCTCGGTCATTGACCTCGCCCTGGGAGCCTTCCTCGACCGAAGTCCTGGAAATCAAAAGACATTAAATCAAGATAAGATACAGAGGAATATAGGTCGGAACATTCGGGTTAAGAGGTTACCATGATCTTTGCCTTTCCACCCTTCGGGTGCCATCCTTCTCCAAGAACGCCCTAGGCTATGAGAAGCCCTGAGCAGGGCAATCACCCACTCAAAGATAGCAGCCTCAAGCACGGGCTCAATTGGAGTCGGTGAGGGGTTCCACACTTCGGGAAAATTGACAGGAGAGGGGCGGTGCAGTTGAACCGTACGTATCATCACAAATAGATTTAGCCACCCTCTATCGTAATCGTCTTCGGGGTCAATGAGACTTCGGCTTCCCCTGGGAATCAACTGAACGATTCCCCCTCGGATCACCTGAGGTACATACAAATGGAGTAAGTGGTCGAGGGTAAAAATCACCCCAGCCGCACTGGCTAACTTCTCAATACAGAACACAAGCCTCCAAATTTAAGAGGCTATCTGTCCGAGACATACTCGATATCGACGACAGAAGTCCTCGATTATCCTATGAACTGGAAGGACAAACCCTATGGCAAAGGGGTACGTGTACATCAACGAATAGCCAGGAACATGATGAGTTATTTTTGCACCATCCCCGACAGGGAGAAGGTCAACATCCGCTCCTAGACGGCAATCTTCCCTAACCGCGGTAATGGCGCTATCATCGATAAGAGATTCGAAATTCTCCACCGGGTCGAGATGGTGAAGAACTTTACAGTCATTCGCGTAGCTAAAACCCGACGGGACAATGCCCGCTGCAATAGATTCTAACTCCCTGTCTAGACCTTCGGTTCCAGCCGATGGTATGAATGAAGATTGACCTTCACCCTGGGTCAGTAATGGAACGTACGCCATGGTCGTAGAATGTTTTTCTTAACGTAGGTTTAGAGGAGAAGCAAAAGTGAGATTGGAAGAAGTATGGACGCAGGGGAAAGAAAGGAAGCATGGGCTTTATATAGAAGAAGATTTTTTGGGATCCTGTAGCGTATCAAGAGTTCTGATTCAAGGAGGATTCCCCAAAATGATTTGGCGGCTGGTTAATAATGACTTAGCATTGGGCAGAGTGAGGTTTGACTTAAAGGTTTCATTCCCCGCCGTCAATAACTACGCCACGGGAAATGGGGGGACTATCTGTATACGAGTAAAACCGAGGACACGGGTATGCTCGGTTTCCCGTTGTTATGATTATGCTCGGGTGAAGCTCGAGCACCTCACCGGGGTCGAGAAGCTCGAGGCCGGACCAGTGCGAGGCGATAACGGAAGGACGATCGACTGCCATTAACAGAAGGCCGAAATGTCCGCCCTCACCCGGATATTTCGGCCCCCGATCCCGCGACGCGGTGTCGCCGTATTTACTTGCTTTATTTAGAGTTGTACTAGGTCCGAAACTCCTCTACTATATAAAGGGAGGCCTCCATTCATGAAGGGGCCGGCAATCACGTAAGATAGAAAGGATTCATATCAATAATCATAAAAGAATATAGCATACGTTTCCATCGTTTCTTGAGCTTTACTTCTCTTGCATTTCTTGACAGCTTGTAACAAAAGGATACCGACCTCGGTTTTCTGGCCCGAGGTCACGCGAATCCGGCACTTGATTAGATTTGACTCTTTGTCCATTCTATCATATATCAAATTGTTCAAATCTTTAATTGAATTTAGCTGCATATCTTTGGCCCCTCATATAAATTTAACTGTCTATATTTTTAAGGTTAAACAGGTTTAAATGCAGTATACTAGACATAAACCTAGTCTAGATTTCTATATTCCGATATAGATAAAGGTGACCTTGAAGTTTAACCCAAATTGTCATGACATTTTGATGCCCATATTGTGCAAATGTAGCATTCGGAAGTGTTAAATAAGTTAACAAGTTCGTTTCTACTTGATAGGAATTCTTAGAAATAGAAAAAAGGCATATTGATACCTCAATGTTTCTTGGTATGTATTAGCTGGAGAAATGGACCCATCACTGGTTTGTGTTTCACTTCCAAAATTAGTCATCAAACTATAAAATTTGTTCCTTTTTTTTTCCTCGTGCATGTAGTTTATATGAAAGGGAAAATAAACTTAATTAGTCTGCTTGTGCACATTGTGTCAGCTATATACTTTCACAACACCTAAATGACCAGAGAGTTTCTTGACATATCAATTGGGTCATTCCTATTCCACTAAATGTCTCTTTTTGCACCGTTATCGGAGCAAAACCAACACGTAGTTTTTGTTTCAAATCCTCATTGCACATCCAACTAGCCCAAAAGCCCCAATTTTTAATAGTCAAAACTCCACGAATTTGCAAATTAGTGAATTTACAATTAAAATGAGTTGGCACAATTTAATTGAGTTGGCACAATTCAAATGAAAAGTACAATTTAATTGGCCACTTAATCCACGTAGGAGACGATCGGTGTTGGTTTGCTCCGATAACGATAAAAAAGTGTCTAAGTGGAATAGGAATGGCCCACCTGAAGTGTCTAAATGGAACAAGGGCCACTTTAGGTGCTCAAGTGAAAGAAGTGGACGACCACAGGTGTTTGTCGATGGGTTTGGCCTAAACTTAATTAGTCTGCTTGCGCACATTGTGTCAGCTGTATACTTTTCTCTACAACGATGGAAATAGAACAGAGAGTTTCTTGCAATATGTAATTGTGAACTCTACATCTAAATGTCTCTTTAGGTTATAAATAAGACATTACTTAGTTTTTGTTTCAAATCTACTCTTGCCCTTATACTGATCCATACTAATTTTTTACTGGTGACTTATCTTGACTCTTGAGGACAGATAAAGGACAATCTAGTTAAATAACCTTTGATTAATGATATTAGATGATTTTTAAATATTCCAAAATCTTAACTAACACTTCAAGTGGACGAGAGGCATGCAGTAGTACATTATATTTTTATGGGTGATTAATGGGAAGACATAATATGCATACACTTCTATTATTTAACTATAAAAGTATAGATATTTTACCTTATCTATTACTTAAACATAGTAATTAAATTTACAAATAGTTACACCAAATACATATAAGTTTTTCTTATAAAAAATTGTCAAACAAAAAATGGAAGCAAGGGTAGGGTGGGGAAAGAATTCAAAAATATTACTATTTCTTAACTTTTGTAATTGAAAAATGCATTAATTTTAAAGTTTACTTTAGAATTTAAAACTTCAAAATATCATTTTCTAAATGGGACAACTACGTATATATACATCTTAAGGAAAAATATTTACGAAACGTGACAATAGTTTTATATTTACAAAACATAACATTACAAACCCTATACAAAACATGCTTTTTAAAAAAAAAAATTAAAAAATTATTTTTAAAAAAAATATTTTATTTATTTTTTTCGCTCAAAAATTTATGTATGAAAGTTGTATGAAATGTGTATATCTCGCTCAAGGCTTAAAAAGTTCGCTCAAAATTTAGTGTATGAAAATGGTATGAAAAATGTATAAAATGTGTATATCTCGTTCAAGGCTTAAAAAATTCGCTCAAAATTGTGTGTATGAAAACAATATGAAATTTGTATCTCGCCCAAGTCTTAAAATTTTGCTCACATTTTCGTGTATCAAGTTCATGTTAAATTTACGTCGTAAAATTAATATAATTACAACAACATTGTATACAACTTTGATAAAACATTCAAGATTTAAAATAATCACTCAAATTTTTGTGTATGAAATATGTATATCTTGCTCAAGGCTTAATAAGTTGGCTCAAATTATATGTATGAAGAACGTATGAAATGTGTATATCTCGATCAAGGCTTAAACATTATGCACAAAATTTTACATATGAGAATGGTATGAAATATGTATTCTCGCTCGAGACTTAGAATTTCATTCACGTTTTTCGTATATAAAATTAATATTAGGTTTCTAGAAAATTAATACAACTACAACAACATTGTAATACCTTTCATACAATATTCAAGGCTTAAAGTTTTCGCTCACAATTTTGTGTATAAAAATTATATTAAAAATTTCGCTCACACATACACATACACATTTCCTACATTATTTATACACAAAAAATTGAGGTAATTTTTAAGCCTTTGAGCAACAAAAAAAAATATAATAATTATTTTTAAAAAAAATATATAAAAATTATTTTTTTTAAAAAAAATATATATTTAAAAAAAAAAATGAAAAATATATGAAAATCCATCATGTTTCCTAATATATCGTTATATTTTGTAAATAAAAAAAACTATGTATATATTTTGTAATAAAGAATCTTAAATATGTACCCTATGTAAATTTTTTTTCTTCTAAATTCATAATCGAAAAGTAACCGATAAACGGTATTTCTATGGCGGAGGAAAGAAGTGCCTAGGTAGGCCAGCCCAATTTGCTTAGGATGGAAGGGCTAATTAACCTTTTGGTACCCAACCCCACAATCAACTCGAATACGTGCATTATTAGTCCATTCTTGGAGTGGGTTTCCAAAGGCAAAGCCTTCCTATAACGGAAACGAAATTGAGAAAATTACATCATAGGTCACTATACAAGAACTAAGAACATAAATAGCATAACTTTTCATATTCTACAAAAAGAACACTATTTATTACATTTAAAAATAAATATGTGACAATGGGAATGTCTCCTAAATCAGGGAGTGATATCTTGTTTTCTTTATTTTCATTTATCCATCATTTAATAGATAAACCATCATTTATCTCTCTGATTTAAGGATAAACATCTATCAACTTATCTATCTTCTTCAACCAATATATCCTCCATCTCCTATTAATCATTCCTCCATTCTTTCATTTTATTTATAAAAAACATATCCGAAAAATAATTATTATATGAGGTATTACTGCATACAGTATTATTTAGTTCACACAAAAAATTATACATCCAAAAAATAATTATTATATGAGGTATTACTGCATACAATATTATTTAGTTCACATTAAAAATTATACGAGGTATATAAAATTAATTATACAAGGTATATAAAATAATTATACAAGGTATAGCAAAACTTTACGAATATTATTCTATGTATAATAATGTATATTATTAATTATACCAGTAATATTTATGATTATAATAATCTATATTACTAATTATACCACTAATATTATGAGTATAATAATAATGATTGAAAAAAAGATGAATATATATTAAAAAGAGAGAAGAAAGAAGGTAAAATTACAATTGTAAATAAAAATAATCATTTCTGTACAAGATTCTTTAGAAGAGAGAGAAAGATAATTCCATTGTGCACAAAATCTGGGACAAACGAGGAAATTGGAGTCATTGCAATTTGTTTACAATAGAACTCTTATTTAATGTGTCATAGACTGTTAATTACATTTTCCTGCTAACAATATGTAAATATTATCATATTTTTGCCCACTTAAAGTTTTTTTCCCAAGGAAATTAGTGGGGTTCTGTTCCCTCAAATGGAATTAGTGGTGGGCCTTCCTCTATGTATCCCTCCTTCACATAGCCCAACCCCACACCCCCGCCCCCACGCCAGCCAAGACCCCCTTCCGCCTACTCTTTGGCTTCTTTTTGTGTATTTAGAAGGGATCCTAATATTTTTAGCTAGTCGCACTATAAGAAAGAAGATATTTGTCAATAAAAATATTTTTGTTGCTATAGATAGACTATTGTTGCAAAAAGTATTTTTGTAATAATATTTTTTTTGTTGCATAAATTTTTCCCAACAGCTGTTATTGCAACGACATGCAACAAATTTTTTGTTGTTGCCAAAAATATTTTTTGCAACAACAGTCAATACTATGGCAACAAAATTAAATTGTTTGGAAAGAAAAAAAATTATTTTTAAAAGATTCATCATATATGCCTATAATAAAACTAAATTATTGCCAAATATTGAATTTTGCCAACTATATATATTATTTTTGTTGCCAAAAGAGCTATTGTCATTTCTGTACTTTCTTGTAGTCGGCTGAAAAAATTTCACTATATTCTTCATATTCACATATAAATGATTCATTGCAATTACATTGATTTTTTGCTACCATTGATTACGTGTAATGTTTTAATCCAAACTAAAGATAATCAAGTTAAAGTTGAGAAAAAAATTGTTACTAAATATAGTTTTTGGAATTTAATTACAACATTACTTGTAAATGTTGTCAAAACGGCCTAAATAACTACGACTTGCAAAGCTCACATAGACGTAATTATCGACTCCAATAATATTTGATTTGTAAGCTTTACTTGATACATTGAAAACTTAATCAAGCTCGATAGTTAGAGTATTAGGTTAGATATATGTCCTTGCGAGAGCTTCGATAATTGAGTGAAGAAAATTTTGATCGTAAGCTTCACCTTTCTCGAAAGTTGAACGGACTTTCTGAGATCTATCAATCTAGCTATATACTATGAGCTAATGTTAGTTACCTTCTTCATTAACTAGCTAGATAAGTTAATAGTAATAAGTTTGAGAGACACCACGGAGTCCACAAGATTCACATGTCATATATAAACAGCAGCCCGGTGCACTAAGGTCCGCTTGCGCGGAGTCCGAAAAAAATCGGACCATATATGCACAGCGGAAGCAAACAACCAAAATCATATTCTTACATGTAAACTAGACAAACATAATCAAATACGAGATTGTAACACTAACCTTTTGAAGCTGTTGCAAAATCTTCAATAGCGGTCGTGCTCTTCAGATATACGATCTTCTCTATCACCATCCCCGAACTTCTATGAACGAAATACTTGAGTGGCAAGTATTGCGGGTAAAGAATGAATCTCCCTTAGGGTTGAATGACTTTCTTTATATATACACGTTTTTAGGGTAAAACCCTCGTAAAAAATGTGTAGCCCTTTCCTTACCCACCAAGGATATTATTTTTCCTTTTATTTTCCTTGTTCTAGAATATTCAGGCACAGCAGGGACCACAGATTTAATAATGAGGCTTCCTATTACGGTATTAATTCGGAATATGAGTGAATTAATCCTACCACAATAAATTACAATTTATTCCACTAAAAAACTGTAATTGCACTCCTCTGTTTAATTTCGAATCATTCATCAAAACTTATTTAACTCCCCATATTAAGATTACAGATACCAATCAAATAAATTAAATTACTAACAATTTAATTCATCGACTAATTTAATCCTTTATACTTCCGCTTAACTTATTTCATGTGACGGATACAAAATCCACACGGGGGTTTTCACATGAAAACTTATAAGCATCCATAAAGGGGTATCATCAATCTCGAGGTCGAGACATGAATTCTATCTACTAATTCTTATTTCACAAATGCACTTTGCCATTATCCAATTTACCAGGAATACATTCACTCGCAGTTGATTCGTACCTTTTAATAAATCAAAATAATGAACAAAGCACATTGATCATAACAATCATGTCAAGAATAAGAGTATAAGTACATTTAATGAGCTAGAGAGGTTGTTTTATATATGCAGTACAAAAACACTTATCTCTACTTGGTCCGTTCAATACACACAAAATGTATTAGCATAAGAAGTTGGAATAAAACCATTCCCATAATCAAGATAGATTATATTTTAATCTTATGCTACAATCATCAAGATACTTTGCCCAGTTTCATCTTCGATTGTGAACATTAATTTTATAACTTATAAGAACCGACAATTTAATCTTACGCGCATGAGCTAAAACTCCATACACCAAATCGTCTACTATATAAGTAAAGGGCACACATATGAACAAATGGTCTATTTAAAATAAGACTTTATTGAATTAAATAAATAAATAAACAACTGTTCCAAAAGGAATAAAACATAATAATATAATCAAACCGCATGGTTAATAGTATATCCTAACATACGTATCCCGCATTTCTGCAAGAGGTTATTTCCGTGGGCTGCTAAGTCCCGCTTGCGCGGAGTCCGGAAAAGGACCAGACCACAAGGGTCTATTTTATGCGGCCTTACGTATCCTGCATTTCTGCGAGAGGTTGTTTCCACGGCTCAAACCTGTGACCTCCTGATCATATGGCAACAACTTTACCAATTACACCAAGGTTCCCATTCTCACATGTTGTTTGAGTCAAAAATCGTACTTTGCCCAAATAGTTAAAAAGTTAAATAAGGTTAACCACAATTGATAGTAATTTGATAAAAATGGTTGAATTAACACAAACGAGTTATTAAAGGTTGATAAAGAATAAGTAAATAAAGAGAAAAAGTAAACTTATGCCAATTGTGATGAATAGTAGTAATGGATTTCTCCTTTGCCAGGAATGAGCAAGAGCTTGATGATAAAAGAATCAAAACAATAATAATAAGCAAAAAGTAATCAGTAATAATCTCTTTTTTAGTAAGTATTCGATGCCTAGATATACAAACGAAAGTACTATTTATAGGTATTTGGTCCTATATGGTGCCCTTCCCGTTGTGTGTATGTAACGGCAATCATTAATTGCTGAATTAATGATTATCATTTAATTTCTTGATTCTGGCTGTCAGAAACCGGTTCGCCGTTAAGAATCGCAGTAACTCTATTTAATGCGTAATCAAGAGGGTCTCGTATGTTGTTCCCGTTGATGTTCTCTTCATTGACCATGTCGTCGGTATCAGCTACCTTTTTGTAAATGCTATGCTCGGCATTATCATTAGATCTTTCTACGTCATTGTTTTAACTGACATGTGTCAGTCATATGTTGGTCCACGTGTTAGGCGCGATTTTAACCCATACAGATAGTCCTTCAATTTTTCGGGTTCATCACAAAGATGTTCTCGAAGAATTGTCTTGCCAATTTTTATCAATCTTTCCTTGATTAGACATTTGAATGGTTTCATTGTGGAATAAGAAACGTTGTTACTGACGTTAGATCGTGGCCCACTACCGTGATAGGTACATGGCATAACTGCAGAAGTTGAAAAGACTCGCATTAATGACGAAGTCAGACGTGGGGCATGTGGCTATTGCCGTGCCCTTCATTTTCTTGCAGGTTCCTGATGCAATAATGATTCCTCTATAAAAGCGAACTTTTACCCTCTCATTTTTTTTTATTTCCAATTTACGCTTCAATTTTTGAATATCTTCATTGCTTCTTCTTCTTCTTAAACTTCTTTGAATTCTTTGATTTTCTACCATGTCTTCCCCTTCACCTTCTCAAAATATTTCACCAGAAAAGACCATCATTGTTGATGTTCTTCCTCCCAATGTGGGTATTAAAAAATGTAAGAACAGATTGCCCTTAAAATTTTTATGGGAGATGCTATTGCCACTGCTGCTGTTTCTAGGCCTTCATCTTCACCGCCTTCTGATGTTGGTGAAGGTGAAACTGACATGGTGAATGTGAATCTGCCTTCTGTTAATCATGTGATTCCGAAGAATCCTTCACATACTACAGATTTAAAGATTGTCCTTCCGAAAGGCGATAACCGTGATGATTCGGAGCTAGGTGGGGAAAGGATGGTCTTAGGTTCTTCAATTATTTCTCGTGTCACTAAGCAGTCTCTTGATTCTGTTCAGGAAAGGTGCCACTGGACAAATCATGATCTCGACATCGTAGTTCTCGGAGAGGATATGTCCGTAACTACTCATCTTCCAGGATATTCTGCGGTGTACATCTATCCTTTTACTATCGGCTTTACTTTACCTCTTTCGCCGTTGATAGATGAATTTTGCTGCCGTTTGAAAATTTGTATGACACAAATTACTCCCGAGGTTTGGCGATTGTTTCAATTACTTGAGCATGCTGCTCATCTTGCCGGAGTAAATATCACTCTCGATTATATGCTATATACGGAATAATGCGATTCATTTTATTCGAGGCTCTATGATTATGATTAGAGCTCGGGGATCCAGTAAATTGTTTGAAGATCTCGAGGACGGTCGCCGAGATCGGCGTTGGTTTGACGAATTCGTATTTGTCTCCACTGCTCAACTGGTGAGTGGGGATGCTAGCGCCTTTCCGGAGAAATGGAACGCGAGAGGTAATATTATTTTTCTTAATTTTCTTTATTCCCTCAATCTTCTCTTTTTAAACTTC
Organism: Lycium ferocissimum; assembly: GCF_029784015.1. Taxonomy (NCBI): domain Eukaryota; kingdom Viridiplantae; phylum Streptophyta; class Magnoliopsida; order Solanales; family Solanaceae; genus Lycium; species Lycium ferocissimum. The sequence goes on from NC_081343.1 coordinate 37,149,389, forward strand.
TCCTTTGTTCAACAGCTTTTAACCCTGGATTGGTTAAACCTTCAAACATAAGAGAGTTTACTGAAGCCGTGATTCAAGCTTCGGCGAGTGTCTTCATAGGGTCTTCGTACTCTCACAGACATGAAACCGGACGGAGCCTCTGTGAAAGGTAGAGTCAAAGATATTGAAGAAATACCTTGCTTTGTAATGGCGAAAGAGTTTATCTTATATTCATTTTATTTTTCTCAAGTCCTTCGAAAAAGGTGAAACACGTAGCAAAGAAACGACCTCTCTTTCGAGTGACGCAGGGTCGGCATTGGAAAAGATAAGATCCTTTCGGTAAGAGAGATCTAATACCGAAGTTAAGGATTAGATAGCATAGTTGACGAGCTCCGCTTGAAGAAGAAAAGATTGAGAAAATAATTTCTTCGGAATAAATCGATGCTATTCCCGAGAAGGCAATCGGAGGTATGCCAAGTGAGTTCGAGCTAATCGACGAGAGTACTAATTTACCGCAAAGAATCTTCTTTAGTTTTATGCCGTAAAAGATGTCTTAGCTCATTAGCTATGACCTGCAGGGGACCTATGGTGTCCATCTACCACCCGCTCCAGATGCACTCCTTGGACTCGAGCACAAACCTCCGCCCCGGAAACGAACCTCGATCACGGGACATATCAAAGTACCTCTCGTTTCCAAAATGATCCTCGGACCATGAGCCCATAATCTAGGTCACATGAGTGCCTTTCCATACCTCTTACAGAACAGTGTTTCTTACCTTTGCAATATCAACAATCAACTCATCATTTCATGTCACAATACCCTTAAGAAGATTATATTAGCTTCTCATCACAACACATCTACTGTAGAATTAATGACACTGGAATAATGGCACAGAGCCTGCACAATCAATCAATCACATTCACGTAGGAATTAAACCACACAATACCATGCATGAAAACTAGACATGCTTTCTCCTAACGAGATCACCAGATATACAATCAACTAACCAAAGTCTAACTTAAGTAAACCGTAACCTACCTCAAAGTAGAGTTGGAACACGCAGTTACTCGCTATAGCCTTTCCTTTCCTCAAAGCCTCAATATGTTCACTAAAAATAGAAGGCTCAATGAGTCACATTACTCAATTTACAAACACCAAAGCAAGAATACCCTTCCCTTTCCCCATTCTAAGGGTGGATGATTTTCTAGTTGATAAACAACATATCAAGGCCCCTAGTATTCATTTAACATCAATTTATACAACATTCTATCAAATATTCCCATTACAGACAGTTTTCTATGGCAAAGGCGCCATTTTTATAGAACCCTAGGTCTCAAATCATTTAGTTTACGATTCTAAAAGTTCAATTTATGACAAATAGCAACTAATCAATCCATTTAAATGATAAATAAGCGATAACAACCCCAACTCATCAAGTTTAAAAAGCTTATTGACATTCTAGGGTTTCTACTTCACTTTCACCATTAAAGACCTATGAAGATGATTACAATAACGAAGGGGAAGGGAATGATAGAATGAAAAGCAATGGAACTTACCTCTCAAAGTTATCTTGCCCTAGCTTGAAAATTCTCTCTAAGTGCTTGTTGGGAAGTGTGTTGGTGTTTTATGAAAAGAGAAAATAAAACTAAGTATATAAAATTCGGGCTACTGTTTTACGTCGACCGCTACAATGGTCATCACGCCGCTGCAGCGGTACCCCTATAGCGGCCCACCATAAAATGGTTGTGATCACTATGGCGGTCCATCTACCGCTATAGCGGTACCGCCATAGTGGTACATTGCCCGCTATAGCGGCCACTAAGGAAATGGATGGCCGTTGGCAGCGGTCCGAGTACCGCCACAACGGTACTCCTACCTCCAAAGCTGCTCATTTTGGGCAGTGAGCTCAATTTTGTCCAGTTTTTTCCCTTATCACCCCACATTTCGTGCAAGGCCTCAAAAACACAATATAAAACATGCACACATATAAAAAGACACCCCACGAATCCACACGCGGCCTCAAAATTTCCAATTGAGTCCTAATTTCCCATAACGACCAGGAAGGATCGTTACGGCGAGATACCAATTAAAAGATCGTTCGTCCTGAACGGACAAGGGTGAGAAATCTAGGAGGAGTTACCCGACTCGGCCGAAAAAGCCGAGGGTATTAGCTACGCATATCGGACTCTCGTCTCTCGAAGCTCCTTCCACTGGTCGATTCTTCCATTGAACTTTCACAAAAGCTATTTCCTTGGACCTCAACTTGGGAACATCCTTGTCTAAGATAGCAACGGGCTCTTCCTCATACGACAGATTTTCATCTAACAAAATCGAATCCCAACGGATGATATAGGAACCATCGCCGTGGTACCTCTTCAACATCGACACATGGAACACCGGATAAACGCCTAATAAACCCGGAGGTAAAGCTAACTTGTAAGCCACCTCTTCCATACGTTTGAGAATCTCAAATGGACCAATGAACGTCGGGCTAAGCTTGCCCTTCTTCCCAAACCTCATTACACCCTTCATGGGTAAGACCTTCAACCGCACTTGCTCTCCTTCCTCAAACTCAAGATCTCAGACCTTGCGGTCCGCATACTCCTTTTGCTTATTCTGCACTGCCAAAAGCTTGGCTTGAATCACCTTCACCTTCTCTAGGGACTCTCTCAGAAGGTCAATACCCCACGGTCTCACCTCGAATGCATTAAACTATCCAATAGGAGACCTACACCTTCTTCCATACAATGCCTCAAATGGGGCTATATCAATACTCAAGTGATAGCTATGATTGTAAGCAAATTCGGCTAAGGGTAAGAGTTGATCCCAATGCCCACCGAAATCAATCACATACGCACGAAGCATATCCTCAAGAACCTGAATAGTCCGCTAAGACTGCCCGTCAGTCTGAGGATGGAAGGCTGTGCTAAGATCTAACCACGTACCCAACTCCTCATGCAAACACTCCCAAAACCTGAATGTGAACATGGTGCCCCTGTCGGACACGATGGAGATAGGAACCTTGTGGAGTCTAAGCACCTCTCGAATGTAAACCGTAGCCAATTTTTCAAAGATCATAAGTTATCTTCACCGGAATAAAGTGGGCAGACTTAGTTAACCTATCAACAGTAACCCAGATAGAGTCAAACTTCTCTAGCATCTTTGGAAGACCCACCACAAAATCCATAGCTATTCTTTCCCACTTTCACTCGGGAATGGGCATCCTCTGCAATGTACCCCCAGGTTTTTGATGTTCATACTTCAAATATTGGTAATTCTGACACTGAGCAATGAACTCTACTATATCGCGCTTCATCCTAGTCCACCAGTAATGTTGCCTTAAATCACGATACATCTTAGTGGCGCCAGGATGGATAGAATGCCTCGAACTATGAGCCTCTGTCAGAATGGTCTTAATTAAGTCGCCCACACGTGGCACACAAACTCACCCCTTGATCCGCAGCACGCCCTCCTCATCAATCACGGCCTCTTTGACCTCACCACGCAACACCTTATCACGTATTTTACACAGCTTAGCATCTTCGAACTGCTTAGCTTTAATCTGCTCTAAAAATGATAACCGAGCCTCAACACAAGCCAACACCTTGCCTGTGTTAGAAATATTCAGTCTCATAAAACCGTTAGCTAGAGTTTGCACCTCTCTAGCTAACGGACGCTCAGAAAAGATCAAACGATCCAGACTTCCCATACTAGCCGAATTCCTACTCAATGTGTCAGCTACTACATTAGCCTTACCAGGGTGATACAAAATGGTGATGTCTTCGTCTTTTGGCAGTTCCATCCATCTCCGCTGTCTAAAGTTCAGATCTTTCTAAGTGAACACATGCTGCAAACTGCGATGGTCTGTGTACACCTCACAATGGACACTATACAAGTAGTGCCTCCAGATTTTCAACGCAAACACCACCGCTACTAACTCCAGATCATGAGTAGGATAGTTCTTATCATGCACCTTCAACTACCGAGAAGTATAAGCAATCACTTTCTTTTCCTGCATCAAAACAGCACCCAAACCAGAACGTGAAGCATCACAGTAAATAATAAAACCCTTGCCCTCCGCGAGCAATGCTAGAATCGATGTTGTGGTCAACAAGGTTTTGATCTTTTAAAAGCTCTCCTCACACTCATCGAACCACTGGAACGGTACCTCTTTCTGAGTCAAACGGGTCACATGAGAAGCAATAGAGGCAAACCCTTTCACAAACCGACTATAGTAGCTAGCCGTACCTACAAAAACTACGGATCTCGGTCACCGATGCGGGCCTAGCCCATTCCTTGATCGCTCGAATTTTTTGAGGATCCACCATAAGCCCCTCCTTCGAAATAACATGCCCCAAGAAAGACACAGAAGACAACCAGAATTCACACTTGGAGAATTTAGCATACAATTCCTTCTCTCGCAATACTTCAAGAGCAATTCTCAAATGTTTCTCATACTATTCCTTACTCCTATAGTACACCAGGATATCATTAATGAACACTATTATAAATGAGTCTAAATAGGGCTTAAACACACTGTTCATCAAATCCATGAACACAGCTGGGGCGTTTGTAAGCCCAAAAGACATAACCAAGAACTCATAGTGCCCATACCTAGTCCGAAAAGCGATTTTAGGAATATCCTCTGTCTGAATCTTCAACTGATGGTACCCTGATATCAAATCGATTTTAGAGAACACAAAAGCTCCCTGTAACTGATCAAACAAGTCATCAATACGGGGAATGGGATACTTATTTCGGATAGTTACCTTATTCTACTGACGGTAATCAATGCACATACGCTATGACCCATCCTTCTTCTTAACAAACAACACAGAAGCACCCTACGAAGAGGCACTCGGGCGAATAAACCCCTTACTCAGAAGATCTTGCAATTGCTCTTTCAGTTCCCTGAGTTCTGTTGGTGTCATCCTATAAGGTGGGATGTAGATAGGATGAGTCCCTGGGTCTAAGTCAATTTTGAATCAATATCATGATCTGGTGGCATACCAGGCAAGTCCGTAGGGAACACATCCGCAAACTCGCATACCACTGGAACCGAATCAAGGGATAGAGTATCTGCACTGGTATCACGGATATGTGTCAGATAAGATAAACAACCCTTCTCTACTACCTTCCTAGCACGAACAAAGGATATTACTTTCTTAGGGAGGGGACTAAGGTTACCCTTCCACTCGAGTCTGTGTGCCCGGCTAGTGTAACGGTCTTAGAATGGAAATCAAGTATAGCATAATGCGGGGATAACCAACTCATACCCAAAATAATATCGAAGTCTACCATGCCTAAGATCATTAAATCTGCCCAAGTACTATACCCCCATAAAAAAAATTGCACACGAAGGGTAGATGCTATCCACTACCACAGAATCCCCAATAGGAGTAGACGTAAAAATAGGGGTATCAAGAGTATCACACATCATATCCGGACCTACAAAAATAGGTAGATACATAGGAAAAGTAGAACCCGAATCAAACAAAACAGCCATACGGTCATAAACGGAGATAAGACGTGATAATCGCACCGCAGGCTCTCACCTCGTGCTCACGAGAAGGCGTACAACGACCGCCCCCCCGTCCGCCCGGAACCACCGCGATTACCATTTTCAGTCCGAACCCCCGCCTGCCGAGCCGTCGTCCGCCTCGCTAGGGCCGGTACCACCCCAACCCGCAGCAAGGTAGCCCCGCCCCGCTCTGCGCTATCTTTACCCTCGATCCGGTGCAACGGAGCTCAAAGAGTCCGATACCGAGTTCCCCGCCCACTCTGTCTAAGTCCGGGGCAATTCCTCTTATTACGCCCCGTCTCACCACACTGGCGCACGGTCTAGCGTAGGCCGCCAAACGTGGGCCGATGAAGCGGTAGCCTCCATGCCGATCGAAAGCCCGATAATTTTCTCCCCCCATGGGCCCCTCACCGACACCCACGCGCGGATCGAACCGAGCGCCACTTCTAGAATATACCCGAACTCGACCCCTCGAGAAGGAGTTACTAAACATCCCACCCTGTTACACCTCGAAAAAATTTTCGTTGGTGCACCGTGAATAAGTTAATGAAGAGCACGAAGTATATGATGTTTCGATAAGTAAGAAGTAGCATTTGATGACCTTAAGTAAGATTTCAAAGACATTCGATGTTAGACGAGAAAGATTGCCAAGAGAAGGCAAAGCTTATGATAAGTATCGGAAAGAATTTATGAGTAACGAGTTAATGGTGACTTAAAGATATTATGAAGAAGAGTTATAACATCCCTTAGATTGGTATTGAGGTGTTAGACAAGTGCCAAGAAGGTTCCATATATTGGAGGTCAAACGAGTCGACGAGAACAAGATCGGAATCCTTTGGGCATTATACGGCCGTACATACCGGCCGTATAAAATATACGGACCGTATGTCAGCCGTAGTAGGTTCGGTACGTGGCATACCTCACTCGGACCAAATATACGGTCCGGACATACGGCCCATGAAAATTATACGGACCGTATGTTGGTCCGTACATTCCAATCAAAGGACAGATTTGTGTATTTAATGAGGTTCAAGTTTTATTTCATTTCATTTCATCTCTCACTCCTTCTCTAAACCATCTCTCCACATTTCTCCCATAAGTTTTCAAAAGAATTAGTGTTCAACTTCATCAAACCAAGTGGATCAAGTATAAGAAACCCATTAAAGTTCATCCAAAGCAAGAATCCAAGTGAAGGAAAAACTAGGGTTTTGCTCAAGTGAGGTATTCACACCCAAGGTTCATTCCTACACCTTCTGAGGTAAATTTTATGATGTTTCCATGTTGTTTAAAGTATTTGGAAGTTGAAACACTTGGATTGCAAAAGAATATAAGAAATGGGTCATGAATGTGCAATAATGCCACTTTTGAATAGATGTTGGAATGAGTCATGATTCTTGATAAATTATGAATATGATTGTGTTATAAATGGTATTGAGAGTATGGAATCGACATTGTATGTGAATGAACGTATTGTCGAGGTATGACTATGAATATGAATGAATTAAAGTGAAGTGTGAAGTAAAAGTAATGTGGTTGATTAAAGGCTATTGTGATGATATTATGAATGTTGTTATTGATGTTTGGGAGTTGATGTGTAGTACGAGGGAAGTCGTATAAATAAAGGAGATGCTGTCCGATTTTCTCTAGAATTAGTTATGAATGCTAAATGCTATCCATCATCTAATATGAGTATGCACTTCAATGAAGGTAGAACGTGAGCTTTGAAGAAAAACGTACAAGCGATAGAATAGTTGCACGAAAGGTATGTAAGGCTAACCCTTCTTTCATAAGGCATGGTTCTTTGGTCAAATGTTCATCTTCCTACGAGTTTATGATACTCTCTCATGATCCTAGCTCCAGAAACTATCAAGCTAGTAATGCTCAAATGATACGATTGTACTAAGTTCCTTATACGACGAGTAATACTCTAAGGATAGAATGTAAGGAATGACGATAGTAAAAAGGATAGAGATAGATATGAGATTATATGTATATGTGCCCATGAGAGGCTATTGTGAACACCGGGCTCATATGGCTAGGTAGAATATAATGAATATGTATATATGTATGTCTATGTATGACGATGCGCGCGCGCATCGCTGCTGAGTTGGGTACGGATAACGGAGCCTTGGTAGGGCCGGGTATGTATAACTTGAGCCTTGGTAGGTCCGAGTGCGTGAAACACCGAACCTTCGTGGTCGGGTATGCTATGTAAATGCTATGTATATAACATCTATATGAGTACGGTTATGCTATGTATATAACGTCTATGAGTACGATTATCTTATATGTATATGACATCAATATGAGTACGAATATGTTAAGACCATGTAAGTGCCAATGTAAGGGCTATGTATATGCAATGTATATGATATGAGCATGAGTATGAAAGGAGATATGAATACGAATATGAAAATAGACACGAAAGATAACTGAGCAAGGATACGAATGTATGTACGCGAGTACGAAATAGAGATGGAACGTCCCTATGAAAAGCAGGTAAGTGCTATGATGATGATGTCATTATCTCCCATCTTATGTTATTTCACATGTTATCCATTATGCTTCCATATTGATGCTTATCATGCTTTACATACTCAGTACATTCTTCGTACTGATGTCTTTTTATTTGTAGACGTACGTCGTGCCGCCCAGTAGGCAGGAGACGACGGATCCATAGCCGTACATTATCTCGGGGACATAGCGGAAGCTCCATTTCATTGGAAATTGCGGCTTTTGGTATAGATTCTTTTGTGTATATATTCATGGGCATGGCGGGATCACAATCACCGTCTACGTATGATATGATATGATATACCCTTCTTAGAGGCTCGTAGACATTGTGTATATGGTTAGATATGTTCGGCCTTGTCGACCTATATTTTGGGATGTTGTTTCGATCGCCTTGTCGGCGCATGTACATTTAGATGGGCATAAATGTTATCAATGATATAGTTATGTTGTTGCCCAATGAGATTAGAATGATGATGAACGAAAAGCATGATATAATTACGTGGTTCACCTAGAATGTGATGTATAAGTATGCTAAGGGGTGCCCGGGTGGGCTAGCACCTGGTGCTCATCGCGGCCCTCCGGTTGGGTCGTGACACGCCCTTACGAGCCATCTTCTCAACTTGCCTTGTATAACTCTCATGCTTAATCCCCTCAACGATACGGATATGATCCACTATCTCCTGAAATGAAGTCCTAGTGGCTACGAGCTGAAGAGCCGATAACTGCAGTTCGGTGTTCAACCCCTTCACGAACTGCCGTATCCTCTTCCCTTCAGTGGGCAGCAACTTAAGTGCATAACGAGAAAGGGAGTGAAAACGGGACTATACAATGACAGACGGCAGTTCCACGACCAATAGTAGCGACCTCATCCTTCCTTGCGGTCCCCTCGGAGCACGCGGAACGTACTTATCCGGTAAACACGAGTAAACCGAACCCAAGTTAACGAAGGAGACCCAACCCGCCTACACTCCACATAAGCCCTCTACCAAAGCTTGGCATCACCCAAGAACTGGAAGGTAACAAACTCTACCCACACTTATCCACGGCTTCCATCTTATGGAGCCTTTCATAATAGTCGATGATAAACTCATATGCGTCCTCCGACTCAGTACCATAAAACACAGGAGGCTTCATTTTAGTGAACCTCCAAAACAGATCATGTTCTTCGCCTAGTCATCACTCGGTCACTCGCAATCGGCCTCGGAAGGCCTCAAAACCGAACCTCATCAAGCGAGGTGCCACCGCTGCCCCCGAACCTCCGGAGCCTCGTACTCTGTTAGGATGCGGGGGCCGCCCCCGTGCCCCTACCGCGGACCCGCTCGGTATAGCTCCCGCCTATCTTTGGAACCCATGCAACCATACGACTCGTGCATGCGCATCCGGTATACCCCGAGCAACCTGCAGCTCCCGTGGAACCGGCATCCTGCTGGGCCGGGCCGGGTAGGGTTGCATCTCCCACTGCCTCATTAGGAACCACTGGAGGCACAGGGTCAACCACTGGGATGTCGCCTCCAGCTGGGGCCGCCCTTCTGCCAGCTCCTCTGCCTCCACCTCTACTTCTAGCTGCTGTCGTGCGTGTTCTCGCCTTCTGCGAGAGAATGAAAGATAGTCAAGTACCAATTTGAATCAGCAGATACCAATTGAAATCAAGTAGCACGAAAGAAGAAAGAAAAGGAAGTTTTCCTAGTATCCGGCAGCCTCTCGAAGATAAGTACAGATGTCTCCGTACCTATCTACAAGACTGCGCGCTAGGCATGTCCTTGTACGATGAGATCAACGAATCTAAAGCTCTGATACCAACTTTGTCACGATCCAACCCGCCGTGGTACCGGCACCCATCTATAACCTAGTGGGCGAACCAATATACAACACACCTATCCATTCCATCCGGTTTTATATTAACCAAGCTAAACAATTATTACTCATTTAACAACAAAAGAACAAAGTAAATCATGCCATAAATACTGAAATAAGTGCGGAAGTTCTAACTATTAAAAAGGTGAAACACGTAGCAAAGAAATGACTGGCTCTTCCGAGTGATGCAGGGTCGACATTAGAAAAGATAAGATCCCTTACTGGTAAGAGATCTAATACCGAAGTTAAGGATTCCAAGGCTATTGACGAGCCTGCCTTGAAGAAGAAAAGATTGAGAAAACAATTTCTTTTGGAATCGTCAGATGCTATTCCCGAGAAGACGGGAGGTATGCCAAGTGAGTTCAGGCTAATTGACGAGAGTACTAATTCTGAAAAAGAATCTTCTTTAGTTTTATGTCGTAAAAGATATCTTAGCTCAGTAGCCATGACCTGCAGGGGACCCATGGTGTCCATGTACCACCCGTTCCGGATCCACTCCTCTGACCCGATGTCACGACCCGACGAGGGGGCATGACGGGTACCCGGAGCTAACTACCGAGTACCACTCATTCTAATACTCATCAAACTTATCCTGCATACATTTATTGTCCTCACACATCTAATCATAAGGAAAACCATTTTTCAATTTCAAACATATCTGCCTTTATATACATAAGCCCTTCATCTATCAAAATAATATATACATACAATGAGGGAAATCATGAGACCATATCACCCACACATACGTATCTACGAGCCTCTACTAGAGTACTAGACATAAGGACGGGACAGGACTCCGCCGTGCCCAAATATGTACACAAAATAATAAATCAAATAGCACCTCCGGAATAATGGAGTGCTAGTTCGTAACCGCCGGTCGCCTTCTATGAATGCCGGGTCACCTCTCCTTTGTCTACCCGTGGGCATGAACACAAAATGTCCAAAGAAAAGGATATCGCACGATCATTGTATACGAGTATGTAAGGCATAAGCAATAACGACATATCAATAATTAAGGAGACATCATCTGGAGAATAACCTGTGACTGACTGTCACTTAAAAAGGAAATAATGCATGCTAAGTTATTTCATAAACATCATCATGTCATGTATGCATATACATATCTAAGCTGCCCGACCACATAGATACGGGGTCATAATCATTATCCCGCGTCCAGGCCTCCCACGTCCGGGGTAACCATCTTATGCCGCCTACTAGTGGTGTCTGCCCATGCCATTAAGACATGGTGTATACGCTGCCCGCCTTACGGTATCTACCTGACCATATAGGCACGGTGTAATATCATCATCATGCACTCATCATAATGCATGCATAGGAACTCAAAGATAACTATACTTTATCGGGGTGACATAAGGTCGTGAACCCCCGATTCCATTATGGAGTTTCATAAGCATTCTGCCTCACCTTGAAGGAATTAGCATATAAGGTGAGTGTAGCACAAAGAACGACATCAATTAATCATAATTAGGATCATTAGCTTATACAAGTATTATATCATGAACTTTAGAATCTTTAGACTTAAGCTCATCATCATCATTATCATACTCATAACGTATCTCTTATCTTTATCTCTATCTCATATGAGGCTCTTCATGAACATAGACTCATAATTTTCGAAATGTAAGAAGGTCATGAAGAATAAGGGAAAATCATGTCATAAGATTCATGCCTTAGAAAGGAAGGGACTAGTCTCATATACCTTTTCATTTAGCTACTCTATCACTTGAACGTTCCTCTCCAATATTCACGTTTCTACCTTCAAAAGAGTTCATACTCATATTAGATAGTCGTTAACATAAACGCGTTCGAACTAAATCTAGAGAAAATTGAACAGCATCTCGTCTGTTTCTACTACTTTCTCCATATCGTATATCAACTCCCAAACGTCAATGATAACATTTATAATATCTTAATCAATAACTTTTGTCAAGTTCATCATTATCCAACTCCCATAACTCCCTCTTAAGGTCATCCATAATCATGATCATAATACAACATTACATTCATCCTCATCTAATGTTTCTCCTATGTTCTTAACATCATTCATAAAATAATTATAATCACAACATATCAAGAATCGTGATTCATATTAATCTACTTAACAATGTATATCCTTTATTCGTTTGTAACCTATTTTCTACTTCCTTCTATAATCCAAGTCTTTCAACCTCTCAATACTTTAAATAGCATAGAATGATCATTAAACTTACCTTTGATTGAGTAGGAATGAGTTTTGGATAGCAATACTCCACTTGAGGAAAACCCTCCACTTCCAAAGGGATTTCTTGCCTTGGATGAACCCTAATGAGCTTCTTGCACTTGGTTCACTTGAATTTATGATATGAACCTTTGATTTCCTTTTCTTGATTCTGAAATGTGTAGAACCCTCTAGAAGTCTTGAGAGAGATGGAGAAGTGGAAAGAATGAGAAAATAAGAATGGAAACATGTATTTATACTTACTGACTTATTCGGCCGTCGGGTATTATACGGACCACTTATACGGTCCGTGTAACATTGTACGGTCCGTATAAGTGTCCGTAGTTCACCATCAGGGAAAACATCTTCCTGTTGGGTGTTATACAGACCCTTATACGGACCATATAATATTATACGGACCGTATAAGCGGTCGTATAACCCCATTTCTCAAAAATTGTTTCCGCCGTTCGTTTGATCTCCAATCCTCATGGAACCTTCTTGACACTTGTTTAACACTTCATAACCAATCTAAGGAGCGCTATAACTCTTCTTTAAGACATCATCAAGTCGACATTAACTCGATACTTTACACATCCTTCTTCAAAATACAACTTGTGCTCAACATTCTTTAACAAACTTTCTTCTCTTACTTCCAATGTCTTTAGAATCTTAATTAAAACCGTTAAATAACCTTTCTTACTTATAGAAGCATCATGTACTCCTTACCCTGCGTTAGCCTATTCACTAGGCAACGACATGAAATTTTCTGTGATGTAACACCCAAGCACAAACCTCCATCCCAGAACGAACCTTGGTCATCACATATCAAAGTAGCTCTCGTTTCCAAAATGATCCTCGGACCACGAGCCCATAATCTAGGTCACATGAGTGCCTTTCCATATCTCTTACAGAACAGTGTTTCTTACCTTTCCAATATCAACAATCAACTCATCATTTCATGTCACAATACCCTTGAGAAGATTATATTAGCTTCTCATCACAACACATCTACTGTAGAATTAATGACACAGGAATAATGGCACGGAGCCTACACAATCAATCAATCAATCAATCACATTCATGTAGGAATTAAACCACACAATACCATGCATGAAAACTAGACATGTTTTCTTCTAAGGAGATCACCAAACATACAATCAACTAACCAAAGTCTAACCGAAGTAAACCGTAACTACCTCAAAGTAGAGCGGAGCACGCAGCTACTGCTGTACGGCCTTTCCTTTCCTCAAAGCCTCGATATGTTCACGGTCTAAAAATAGAAGGCTCGATGAGTCACATTGCTCAATTCTACAAACACAAAGGAATACCCTTCCTTTCCCTATCCTAAGGGTGGATGATTTTCTAGTTGATAAACAACCTATCAAGCCCCCTAGTATTCATTCAACATCAATTTATACAACATTCTATCAAACATTCCCATTACAAACAGTTTTCTATGGCAAAGACACCATTTTTATAGAACCCTAGGTCTCAAATCACTTAGTTTATGATTCTAAAGGTTCAATTTATGACAAATAGCAACTAATCAATCCATTTAAATGATAAATAAGTGATAATAACCCCAACCCATCAAGTTTAGAAGGTTTATTGACATTCTAGGGTTTCTACTTCACTTTCACCATTAAAGATCCATGAAGATGATTACAATAACGAAGGGGAAAGGAATGATAGAATGAAAAGCAATGGAACTTACCTCTCAAGGTTATCTTACCCTAGCTTGAAAATTCTCTCTAGATGCTTGTTGGGAAGTGTGTTGGTATTTTATGAAAAGAGAAAATAAAACTAAGTATATAAAATTAGGACTCTTGTTTTACGTCGGCCATTCCTAATGGTCGTCACGCCGGCTGCCCAGTACCGCTATAGCGACCCGTCATAAAATGGCGCGAGTCACATTGTCGCGGTCCAGTCTACCCACATATGGCGGTACCGCCGTAAACGGTACATTGCCCGCTACGGCGGCCACGAGGAAATGGATGGTCGGCGCGTAGGTCCGTGCGCCGCGGCGGTACTCTGCGCGCCATGATGGATTTATGGATTATTTTGCTCGTCAATTTCATCTCTGCTACCCATGACCACGACGTTTATGATGTTGGCAGCACTTCCCTGATCAACAAAAACACACTTAATATCAGTATCTAAGATGCGCAAAGTAATTACTAACCCATCATTATGCAAAAATTGCATGTTATCGGCATCGGCTTCATCAAAGATGATACAATCCTCGACGAAAGCCAGCCTATCCCTTTTTTCATTTATGGTTGTTACTCTTTTGAACTTCACGCCTGAAGTGTAAGTGACTTTGTTGACGTCCAACCCTCCTGTGTTGTTGACATCTATACCACCTGTAATAAAATTAACTACTAACTTTGGCTTAGGAAGTGGTGACAAGCCTTTCCGCGCTCCTGTTCCGATAATATGCTTGCTTGCCTTTCTCGAGCAACTCGTCAAATGCCCTTGCTCTAAGAGATCGGTGACTGCCAATTGCAATGCATGGCAATCCTCGATTTTGTGATCATGTCCTTTGTGAAATTCCCAGAAATTAAGCGATTTTTTTTTACTCGGATCTAATTTCATTTTTCCCGGCTATTTGACCCTATTACTGAATTTGTCCAATGTTGCAACTACGTCTGATGTCGAAACACAGAAATTATAGTCTGTGAGTTTCAGAGCTCTGGTGTTGTAATTTCCTTGGGAAGTCCCTGCTGCTGCTGGTGATCTGCGCAAATATTGATTATTTCTTCGTGTGCCTTCATGACTTCCTCATGAATAATATGGATCATAACGTTCTCTTCTATACATTCGATCTCTGTCGTTTTTTCTAGAATAGCTTCTACTTTTCTCTTCTATACATTCGATCTCCGTCGCTTTTTCTGGAATAGCTTCTACTTGATGTATCCTTAGTTGTTAATAATGATTTCCTCATGATCGGACTGATGATATCCTGTTCTATCCGAATTTTTAAACAGTATTGATAATATATATCATCCCATGTCTTCGCTAGATGTTCAACTAAGTGTTTGGCGAGATCCGTTGTTGCCGGTGTTCCATCAAGATGTAACACATGTCAGAATGCAATCCCAACCCATTTATCTTCGATTTGCGGCAAGGTGTTGCGATATTTCTGGAAGCGATAAACAAATTCTTGTAGAGTTTCATCCTTCCTTTGTTTGATGTTGAATATATCTTCCATTCTTTTCTCTGCTTTCCTTGCTCCAGTGTGTGCCTTCTTGAATTTATCTACCAACTCCGCAAAGGATTCAAGCGAATTTGGGGATAGGCTTGCATACCAATCTAGTGCTCCTCCCGTCAATACTTGACCAAATCGTTTGATCATAACAGACCGAGTCATCTTTGGGCCAAATCACAAGCCCGAATAGCAGATGTGTAGGCAGTGATGTGATCTTGAGGGTCGGTAGTTCCGTCATATTTCTTGATTTTTGGTAACTTGAAACTTTTTGGAACATGTTCCAAATCTGCAGAATCTTTCCATAGATGATATATGTAGTCACTATCATCCTTTTTTTTGATAGCGGGTGGTGCTGCAGGTATTCTACTGATTCTCTCCTCGTGTTTTTTGAATTTTTTCATATGCTCCTCGAACCGCTGCAATATTGGTACGGGTATGATTGGGTTGATATCAGCATCGCCATGACCCGTTGCTTCTGCTGTTATGCCGAGATCACCGGCGTTGGTTGGCGCGGCGTTTAAGTTTCTTTGCTCAAGGGGCACTGACAGACTTGAACCAGCAATCCCGTTCAATTGAGGTGGTCTTGAGGGATTTTGTCGCATTTCAACCATTATTTGTTTCATCACCTCCGCCATCTCCCCTTTCAGAAATTCTTGCAAATCACCTATCGGGATTGAAGCTTGATTTGGCTCCACCATTGATATGTTTCCTGTTGTCCAGGTAGTTGTGTCAACCAATCCTTCCTCATTGACGTTTCTGTTTTCGTCAATGGGTGTAGGTGTGGCTCCTGTCATATCTGAATGTAAAAATAGAAGAAAATACCAAAGTAATAACGCTTGCGTAAACAGATATCAAACTACAAGGCTAACTGTAGAATTCCCACAGACGGCGCCAAACAGTTTGAGTCAAAAATCGTACTTTGCCCAAATAGTTAAAAAGTTAAATAACGTTAACCACAGTTAGTAGTAATTTGATAAAAATGATTGAATTAACACAAGCGAGTTATTAAAGGTTGATAAAGAATAAGTAAATAAAGGGAAAAAGTAAACTTATGCCAATTATGATGAATAGTAGTAATGGATTTCTCCTTTGCCAAGAATGAGCAAGAGCTTGATGATAAGAGAATAATAATAATAATAATAATAATAATAATAATAATAATAATAATAAGCAGAAAGTAATCAATAATAATCTCCTTTTTAGTAATTGCTGAATTAATGATTGTCAATTAATTCTTTGATTAAATTTGTCGAAACCGATTTCGTGATTCTTTGCATAATTCTATTTAATGCGTAATCGAAGAGTGTCTGTATGTTGTTCCCGTTGATGTTCTATTGGGTTAATGTTAATAGTATATCAATTTCTTCTTCATAAATCTTTATCTAAATTATTAGATTTTTCTACGCCATTGTTTTAACTGACACGTGTCAGTCACATGTTGGTCCACGTGTTAGGAGCGATTTTTACCCATACACGTCATATATAAATCCAAAAGTTTTGGACCCGAAAAAAGTGAGCAGCTCAAATATTTTATTATTCTTATACTATCAGCTACGGACTAATTAATAGGGAGATATATACTTCAACGTACGTGGGGTGTGAATTAATTCTTTTCTTGCATGTGGCTAGAAAATGCAGAAGAAGCATACAAAAGCATTTAACAAAGAGACTTCATATCTCATCCTCATTCTCATCCACATAATGAGGGGAGAGGACCACCCTATTTTTGGATACATAATTGGTAAATTAATAAGTGCTGCTTGGTTGGTCGAGAATCATATGATTATTTTTGCGACCAACTTTATATTTTTTTACTTCTGATCATTACAGGTTGCTTCTCCTCGTCATAACATAATTGTTCATGAGAAATTTATTTGCATCTTCTATTAATAGTGTGGTTGGTGTTGCTTAATTAATCTTACACTACTATTTTGGACTAGCAACTCTGCAATTGGATGTTGCCCTTTTTTCAGTTTTTTTGCCTATTTTCATTGGAAATGCCGTGTAACAATAACCCTATTAACAGGGTCCGTAATTAGGGGTTGTAAGCACTAAATTTGTTAGTTTCCATCACCTATATGTATTGCTGGTAATCAAATTTTAATTTGTACCACAATTTAAGTACTACCCAAGTAGCCATTTGTAGAAATTTAAGATTTTTATTTTCTTTTCAAACCTATGTGGATCTTTAAATAATTGAGAAGAGCAGATTTCTTGTGAATCAAAATATTTCTTGGACAACAGTATTTCGATAACTATACATCTAGCATATATACCTGTAAAATATTAAGTTGTTTATTGTCAAAAAACGAATATACTTATAAAATATTGGTACTTTTATACTTTTATATGTCAAAAAAAGTTATTCCAGGCGGTGATCTTTATTTGGAATAGCCGCTAAAAATGTTAAGATTCCGGAACCAGGTGTATTTGAATTCTCTAATACACATGTTCATAAGGAGACTTTCGGGTCACTAACTATTAGAATGGTCAATTATAACCTATTTTATAGCTAGCTACTACCATGATCTCACTTACAGATTTGCCCTCAAATAAAAATGTTGTTACAGCTTGCGCCAAAGGCTAGGATATTTCTTATGGAATACAAAGACAAAAATGTCTTATACGTACTATTTCTATCCTTTTCTCTTCTAGTTTATTCTCTCCATTCTTGTTCTGAAGAGTAAATCAAAGGGTTAATTACTGCTTTTCCTATTATTGCTGGCCTGGCTTTATCTCGCAAACGGGGGCGGATTTAGAGGGTGTCGAGGGTGTTCGGGAATAGTGCAAATTTTTTGTGTTTATGTACATATATTAACTTTCAAATCTGCAACAACGAAAAGTTTAGGAAACAATCTGATTTGAATTTCAGTGGTTGGGGTATAAAATGTCCTGGCCCACTGGTTTGATTAAAGAGTTTATATTTAACTTTTGTTGTTTTTTCTGAACACCCTGAGTGAAAATCCTGAATCCGCCACTGCTCGCAAACTCAAAAAGGTTTAGTTTTGCAAGGTGGTTCTTATCGATTCACACGAGATTCCTCGTGTCTAGTCCCCTCAAATTCAGTTTCAGCAAGACATGTGCTCTATTTCGAAACTCCTGGCTACAAGGAGTCCATTAGAGCTGTAGTCCATACGTATAAGATACTATACATGTTGTGCAATGTACAAGTGATCGTAAGAGGATGAATTGGTGTAGAGAGAGCATGAAAAATTAACACGAAATAGGAAACTAAATTATTGCGGAGTCGGCAGCTGGGCATGGAATAGTTTTAGCTAGTAAAGGCAGGCAAATGATGCAAACATTACGATACAACACGAAATTCAATAATTTTTTTCATGTTAGCTAGTTATAGGACCCTTTTCATGAAAGATCACAAAAATATAGCACATGAAATTATTCTTTTCTTCTATTGAAATTGTAAGGGGCATAAGAGATCGTTTCCTCTAAGTCATTCATACACACGCACATATATGTTTATGAGAAGAAAGAATAATGATAAAAGTAGAAAAGAGAATCTATATGACTTTTTTACAAGAAACCTAAAAATAAAAATAGGAAATCAGTAGTTAAAATACATGAGATTTTTTGCAGTCATTTTGCTTTATTCAATTAATTGTAAATGAGTACAGGAGATCATTCCTCCAACGTATGGCTTCCAAGAAGTTTTCATATTTGTGGAATGCTCTTCATTTTTAATATGAACATTTATATTTTCACAGAGGTTTAACTATTAAGGAGAGTACCCGACTAAAAATCATCAAGAGTTCTTCACTTTAGTAAAAAAACGATTTTAAGTGTAAACATATTTTGATCGATTACCTTTTCTGTGCTCTTTTTCTCTTTCTCTTTGAACTTTAAATGATTTCCGTAACACGTGTAGCCTTTATGATAAAGATTAATTAACATTTTACCATATTAAACTTACAGTTTAGTGGTACCGTAATAATCGTGATGTGATAAGTATGAGTTCAATAAATCTCACTATTCGTTTTCTCTTTCCCTATTCGTTTTCTCTTTCCCTTTCCCTTCTTTGATCCCAATGTAATAGGAAAAAAAAAAAAAAGCATAAAAGTTCCATTTTAAGATTAGAGAGGAAACATAATTAGAAAAAAGATGGTTGAATTCACATTCGGCAATTCAAGGCTTCAAATCTCATTTTTGGAAATGACAGCTAAACCAAAAACCTCGTTGACCTACTTGCTTTCTTCATTTTCCTTAATTTACATGAAAGCATATAGCAACAGAAATACACGGGATTAAGATCATTTACGGCAATTAGAACAATTATTTGGTCATTCAGGAATTATCAGATAAGAAGATTCTTAGCCAAAATGTTAATAATTCTAAAATTCAATAAACACATGTCCTAAAAATGTGCAAGTGGTCCTCAATCGTGTAGTCTATTGCCTAAATGGTCCCTAAAACCTCGAGCTTGATGACTTTTCCCTTCTCATATATCAACTATGCAAGTGGAAGAAAAATAGTACATGTTATGTTTGTGCATTTCTAGAAGAAATAATTTACTGAGTTATACACAATAAATTGGAGGTGTATAGTACTGTCGAAAAGAGTTCCTCCAAGAGATCTAACAAACATGGAGATCTATCAGTAACATCCATCAATTGGAAGAAAAACGCCAGAGATCTAAGTTAAATGTTGCTTGTTTTCTTTCCTATTCCATGCAACTCTGTGTTCTGGCTTTGTCAACTTACGAACTAAAATGGAAAGAGAGGGGGACCAATATAATGCCCATGCATATATATGATGAAGAAAGTAATCAAGTATGAATGCCCAATCCCCACCTAACACCCCCTTTTGCATATGTGCATGGTAAGTGTAGTAGACAAGGGAGTGCTTTAATTTCTCAAGCTAAGAACTTGTTTTATATGGGATACGCAGGGGTAAAGCAAGGATTTTCTTAAAAAAAGTCAAAATATAAAAAAATAACACGCGAAAACTTAAAGTGAATAAGACTCAATATATATTGTGTATATATATATATATATAAAAATTATTTATCTATTGACACTCCTTGACATGACAAGTGTGGCTCCACGACCAGGCATGCATTGGGTTCTTTTTAGCTATGGACCATGTCGACGACAAATTTAGGTTAGAAATTACTAAAAAAGATGCAAATTTTGATGGACGTCTCATCAGAAATTGGCTCATAGTTAACAAAAATTTCGACGAAAAGTCTGTGACAAGCAAATTTCCGTCGAAAATTCGCATTTTTTAGTACTGAGACGCAATTGGGTTGCTCAATAGATTTATGTGTCCAGCTTGAACAATATATATGTATGTGTGTGATAAAAAATTAGCGCACGTAAAAAATAGAATATAGTGATTTTAAATTCTGAAGTCACCACTAGTTCACAATAATCATCCTTCTCTTTTTTCTTTTTCTTTGTCCAATTTGTTTATTGGTTGCAGTTTCTCTCACTCTGTTATTATGATTGAATAAGCCCATACTCGTACTTGGTCCATACGAGGATTTAAGCTGTTTGCTTAAAGGAGGAGTCAGAATTAATCACAGATCCATTTTACTATTAATGGAGTCTTCTCTCACTTTGACAACAAATAGCCATATGATTAAACACAGCATAATTTGTAATGATAAAAAACCAATGTCTCATTCCAATATAAAGGGGAAACGAATGCGATATTACACAAATTTGAATATGCCATTTCCATGTGTAACCATACTAAATGATCTCTATCAAACATAGACCTTTCTCTCACCGCTCAACTAATTTATACGTCTTTCAAAAAAGTGGAATAGTGAACTTTCGACTCTAACTATGTATATATCATACTAAGCTCATATCTATTCCACGAAAAAGCACAACGAATATGTCCGATTCTGACTCACAATGAATATGTCCGATTCTGACTATGTATATGTCATACTATTTTCATATCCATTTCACGAAAGAGTACCGTTGAATACAATAGTTTCTCCATAGTTTATAATTGTGGACTATATATAACATAATCCTTTTATTCCAATTAAGTAAAAAAGTTGAGAATAAAAACTACATGATGTGGTGGGACGTGATAAGATCAATCTTTAACGAAGAACTACAATAGAACAAATAATTAATTCTACATCCATCATTACTTATTGAATCACGTCTATGATATATAGTACCAATACAATGGATATTGCTTGGATACTAACCTTCATTGAATTATTGGGAGCCCCAAAATCTTGATAGTCCTTGATTACTAATTAGTATTTTTCAAAAACAATGAATCTACTGCTATAGTGGGGACTTGCTACTGAAGGAAAATTGATAGGTCTAACTTAATCCCCCCTCGTCGTGGTTATCCTTAATGGATTTGCGTTGTAAATATTAACGTTGTAAAAAGTTTTAAACTTTTACCGTATTAGTGTAATTTGCCCTATTAAAACAGATTACTTACAATTTTTAAAGTTTATCAATCATGCAAATTATCTGGAAATGCCTTTTAAATGATCTGAGGTATAATTTTTTTGAAGTTATCAGCACGTACTTAAAACTCAACCTCAATTGGCAAAAGTTGACTGGGCAATTCACAGAATTGCCCTTCTTTTCAAAGGCTTTAAATTTTTCGCCCCTCGTATTTGAAATCTTTAAATTTTGCCTTCATTAAAACTTCACGGGTTCCAGGTTCGAACCCCCCACATGTCAAAATCTTTAAAAAAAAAATTCGCGAGACGAGTTTAAATTTCGCTATACCGCCACGCACACTTTGTGAGTGGAATTAAAAGAAGCGCACGTATTACTTATGCCTTATGAGTGTATTTCGTATAAGATGCCGTGGGCCCGCATAACTTTTGCATCCTTCACAAGTTTATGCCGGTCCCAGACAAAGTTTGCCCATTAAAAGTATGTCTCACCAAAGATAAACTCGTTAAGGAATTACCAAATTTATAAGCCGACTCCGGCATACGATGCCAAGTGTGCCCATAAGGCAATAGTACGCGGTCCGACATAAATTTGGTAATTTCCTTACTGGGTGTACGCCGGTCGTGCATACACGCGACCCAAACCTTACTTTGCAATTTTTTTAATTTACAAGCGTGGGCGGGAGTTCGAACTCGAACCTCATGATTTCTACGTGAACGCTCGCAGTTGCAAAGTCAAGGGCAAAAATTAAAGACCACCAATATGAGGGGCATAATTTAAAGACCACAAATATGAGGAGCAAAATTTAAAGACCACCCCAAAAGAAGGGCAATCCGCGCAAAAAAATGTTGTTGACTACTGATTGTCGTAGAGAACCTTGGTGTTATTCTCTTGGCAAAGAATTGGCCCGTAAAGTAAAATAGCCCAACTCGAAACTGGACCTTTGAGTTTTGGGCTATTTTCACTTTTATCCCTATTGTGCTGGTCTTTAATTTTTGACCTTCAAATGGACCGGTCTTAGATTTTTGTTCTTCAAAATCAAACTCATGGCCATAGGGCCATAAGTTACGCATGCTGGCATAACTTTTGGAAATGCGTAACTTATGCCCCTATAAGCATAAGTTCGATTTTGAAGCCGTGCAATTATTTGTTGAGTTTTTGGTCGAACCTAAGTGCATGAATAGCCATTCTTTGGGCCGTGCTATAAGTTGGGTCATTTGCAACCTTTGTCCCTATGTCGTGCTGGTCTCTAATTTTGCGCTTCAAATTGGTTGGTTTTTAATTTTTGGCCTTACAAAATCGAACATATGCCTAGAGGGCTATAAATTATACATCATAATATCAACAAGTTGTACCAGTTTCCTTAAAGAATTTATGCCATTTTGAAGGGAAAAAATTAAAGAGCAGTTCACTTGAAGGAAAAATCGTGCAATTACTTGTTTCATTCGAGTTTACAAATTATTTAAAACTTAACCAGTATTTAAAAAGGAGCAGTGCTGTTTATCTTCTTCTTCTTGTTCTTCTTCTTCTCTCTCACTTCATTTGAAACTGCCACTTATTTTCTTCTTCTCCTTCTCGCTTCTTCCGAGACTGTCACTTCTATTCTTTTATGTCTTTTTCTTCTATATTTCCTAATTCTTTTCCACCACACTGAATATTCTCTTTCAGTAGTAATTCAGATATTGACATAGCTCCGTCAATATATAACTTCAGCGATGAAAGTCGTATCACTTTCATCTTAACCAACAACCAAACTTTCACATTCAGATTGTTGGCTTTAATTAGTTTGCAGAATAAAGATATACAAGCTTGAAGTTTGAACTACATAGTTCGAACTTCAAGATCAATCTTTAAAACACATATCCTAAAAGCTGGAACTGAAAACTGAACTTCAGAACATAATGTCTTGAACTTCTAGACACAGTGTCCCCTAAAGTTTAAATTGAAAAAATTAACTTCAGGATACTAACTAAAAATCCTGAAGTTTGAATTAAACAATTGATCTTCTTGATACAATGTCCTGAACTTTTGAATTGAAAATTTTGAGCTTAGGGACACAATGCCAAATTTTTAACTGACAAAATTTAAACTCAAGGACACAATGTTATGAAGTTTTAAACTGAAAAAATCAATTTCAGACGCGATATCCTGAAGTGCTGAACTAAACTACTGAACTTCAGCACATCGTGTCCTGAAGTTTTGAATTGAAAAACTAAACTTCAGGACTTCGAGGAAGCGAAGAGAAAGCAGCATCTGCCGACTTTTTCTTAAGTTGTGGCTAAACACTAAATAGTTTATTAGCTCTGGATAAAACTTAAACATCAGTCCTAAATATGGGTACTCGGTGGCATTCCTACCATCGGTCGTTTCAGCAAGTATATAGGGAAAAATTAATAAATAGCCACTTTTAAGATCGCTAATTGAATTCAACCATTGTTTCAAAATAATTTAAATTTTAGCAGCTTTTAATATGAATATAATATTTAACCAATAATAACCATATATAAAAACACGAAAATCCTTAAAAGTTTAAAAATAACCGTCACCTTAAATTACAGGAACCATTTTCTTTTTGAACTTTAAGATAGTGTCATGAAATTTCACTCGCACGTATAAACTCGAACTTCAACACTATTGTATTCTCAAATTTCATTTGTATAAACGTGAACTCCAAAACAGTATATAATATATCAAACGAAATCTCGCTCGATGAGAAAAGGGCAAGAAACGGAGGTCCTTTCAAAGGTAGATATTGGACATTTGCTTGTGATCATGAGCTTATGATTTCTCTTATGATCATAATTTATGTGTCTAGTTTAGAGTAAGCTCATTATTCTATCAAAACTTTTAATTCGATGGACAGGGTATAGACAAGGAAACAAATGTTTCTCATGCGACTTGGAAATTCGAGAGTCAATACTATAACTGTGGTCGTAATTCTATTGTCTAACTGAATCTAGAGTTCAAAACTTATACAAGTGAAAATCGATTATGAGCCTGTTTGGATGGGCTTATGCCTATATTAAGTTTGCGACTATAAGCTAAAAAAAATAAGTTGTAATCAACTTATTTTTTTTTATTTTTATAAAAAATTTTTTTGATGCCCTAAATCAAATGGCCTAATTATTTTTTTTTTGAGCTATTTTTAAGACAAAATGACTTTCACCTAAGCCACCAAACACTCAAAAAAGCTGAAAACAGCTTATAAGCAACTTATAAGCAACTTATAAGCCAATCCAAACGGGCTCTATGTCTTGAAATCTAAATTACAAGACAAATTTCAGCATATCTGCAATAAACGAGAAAAGGATTATCTGCTTCGCATGAGTTACATCCAAAGTTTGAAATATTTGGTTAACACAGAAACTTACATATTAAAATATCCAAGACTATATTCTACTGTCAATTTCCTGACCAGATATTTTAGTAGGGCACAACAAGTACAATGACATTCATATACTGCATTTTCTTTTAGTGAGAACCATAAAAAAAAAAAAAGTCGACATAAGTTTCTTTTAACTTAAAAATCAAAACTTTTTTTCTCCACATAAATAATTGTGCACAAATACAATACTTCTCCCTTCGCCCCAATTTAAGCAGAGGCGGATCCAGGATTTAAACTTTAGGGGTTCAACCTTTTAACATTCTTAGCATATAAACCATTTATTTAAAAGTTCAATTGAACCCCCACGCAATGTGCTACATACGCCCCTGAATTTAAGTATCTCACTTTTTTTCTCTCGATCTGTCCCAAAAATAGTGCATCTTTTTATATTTAGCAAGTTTTCCAATTCTAATATTCTACATGGCAAGTTTAAGCCCACAAGATTTAAAGGACTACACACATCTATAATTTAAGACCATAAGATTCAAAAATCTCTTTTTATTTCTTAAATTTTATGTCCAGTCAAACTAAGATACTTAAATTGAGACGGAGGGAGTAAGATTCTTATAAGGAAAAAAATCATGAAACTTTTTTTTTTTCCACTTAAAATATGCTCCGTCAGGTTCCAAATTATGTGGCACAATTCCGATTTTGAGAGTCAAATTTTTTAATTTTGATCATAAATTCGGATATAAAATTGCATAAATAACACTCTATGTCTACTTGGAGAAATTATTTACCAAAATAATGACCCATATTTCCAATATTACCAAAAATGGCCCAATTTGTACATTTTGAAATTTTTTAACTTTTCTTTAAACACCTCTTATACATTATTATACACTTAGATACAAGGTTAAGTGTATAACTCTATATATGTTCACCACTTGAAGGGAAGACTAATGAGAATTGGGATAGAGAGCAGAGGCAGGAAAGATAACTAAGCAACAAGTCACAGTAAAAGGCATTGCTGTGTTGTGAATTGTGTTGGATGGCATCATGTATGTGGGCGTGGGGAGTGTCCCTCCATCAGCAGCTACCTTGCATGCTCTTATCTCCCCCATCCCAAAACCTTTCTACTTCCGCTAAATGTTTCCACTCCCTTTCCCTCCGCCTTTGGAATTCCCGCAACCATTTTTCTCTTAACTCCACCAACACTTTGACCGCCAATTCTGCTGAGGTATACCATACCCCTCCTTATCCTCCCTCCCTCCATCTCATATCTTTCCGATTTCCAAAATTCTCAATTATTGGCATTTATACTACCTCGACACCTTTTACTTTTTAGTCACTTCCATAGCTTTCTATAGTTACAAATAATTTAACTTTAAAATTCTCGTTTTGAGTTTAATAAAATTATAGCCACACAAATGTCTAAGTTTATTTCAAGAAACTTAAAGATTTCATGCCCAAATTCACGGTCAAAATTAAACTGTTTGACTCTTGAACTAAATGCTTAACTTTATGCTAATATCTGACTGTGTTGTTGTGGCAAGCTGAATTAGGATGTAAAATTACTCTAGAGTTAAGGTTTTTTAAGATTCTAATAGGATGTGTAAGTTCCACAATTATGGGGAAGAAGGCATCCCAAGACAGGATTTTTAGCCATTGGGTGCTACAGTTACTATTCTTATGTAACAAAGGGAGTTGACTTGGTATAAATATTCATATATTTAACAATTTTCATGCTCACCACACACATCTATAGGCCGAGTTTAAGGCGGTGATAGTGCTCACACTTGCTGCCGGAAAGCTATATCAACTCATTGTCCCACCTAAGGGTGTCAATTGTACGGATGGAGATGAATTTGGGCGGGTCAAATTCGATTGAGTTAATAAATGGGAATGACCCGCCCAAAAGTTACTTGGGCTGAAATGGGCTAAAAAACGGGGCATAACACAACCTGTTCAATTCTTACTAAGAGCCCGTTTGGATTGGCTTATAAGTTGCTTATAAGTTATTTTCAGTTTTTTTGAGTGTTTGGTCATTACCTTAAAGTCATTTTGTGGTCAAAATAAACTTAAAAATATAATTGGGCCCGTTTGACTTAGCTTATCTAAAGCAGCTTATAAGCTGAAAACAGTTTATAAACCAAAAAAAATAAGTTGAGCTACCCCAACTTATTTTTTTTTAGCTTATAAGCTGCTTAAAATAAGCCCATCCAAACAGGCTCTAAGTTTTAATTTCTTTAATTGTTCTTTTACAATTCTTTAAGTATCTAATAAAAATATATCTTTCTTTATCATGGCTATATGTAACCCATGATAAGGTTTCTTATGGGTCAATTTGGGCTTCATTTCAGCCCAATTTTTAGATGGGTTGAAATGAGTTGGGCTAAAATGGCTGAGTTAAATGAGCGGATCTTTGACCCGCCCAAACTTTGGTTGGTTCAGTTGCGGAGCCACCTTATGCTAAGGGGTGTCAATTGAAACACCTTTGGTGGAAAATTACACTGTTTAGCTAGGTCAAACTATTAGCTATATGTATAAAGGCTTATATGTTGACTCCTCTTATTTTTTACGTGTGTCTACTTTTGTATATTTTGATACACCTTAGTAAAATTCCTGGCTCCACCACTGAGCGGGTTGGGTAGGTTATGTTTTCATGGACTAATTTTGCCACCCCTAGTCCCACCCCGTCCGCAACCCCCAATAGACAATAACATACTTAGTGTAGTGGGGTCTGGGGAGGGTAGATTGTATGTAGACCTTACCCCCACCTCGAGAGATAGAGAGGTTGTTACCGATAGACCCTCGGCTCGAGGCACGAAAATGTAAGCAGTTCGAAAAGGAAATAATGGAAGTGAAGAAGCCGCGACAAAATACTCTAGCAGGCATGACAAAACAATCTGAAAAATACACAGTAACTACAAAAACAACAGATAGACCGCAGCCCCCAGTAGATGAAGTGATAAGCAATTGTATGTGAATCTCCTGCATATAATGCAAGAGCAGAAAATTATTTGTTTACGTCGGGATTGATAAGTGGTCTTTAAGTCTATGTGATCTTCATAAGCAACCGACTATCGGACAATGGCATATGCAATTGTTCACATTAAACTCAACAGTTAGCTCTGAAGTTGAAGGCCTTGTTGATTAACTTGGAACGCTGGTTTTCTACACATAGTTATGTAGAAATTTTGATAACCTTCTTTAGCTTCCTAAAACTAATTGGTCTGGGGGTTACACATCAGACACATTGATGAACGGAAAAGAAAATAACTGTTGAAATTTCGAACATATTTAAGTTATAACAACTACTGTGGATCAATCATCGGATACTAAAAATACAGTTAGGATGAATTTTGTTTCCATTCTTGAAGAGCGACATATTTGCCTCGTGTAAGTGGATTTTGTTGAGACAGATTTGTACTGTCTAAAGGAAACTGAAAAGAAAAAGGAACACTATACACTCTTTCTCAAAATAAAAATCTTTCGTTCTTTTGGGTTATCCAAAAAATGTTCAGTATTTCTAAATCAGAAACCTTCCTCTGTATCCTTCTACACTTTTTCTATGTCATTTTACAGAAGAGGTAACATGAGGCGCACCCTATTTAACAAATGTTCGAACTCATAAAAAATTTAATTTGAGCTTCATCTTTTGGACCGATTTCTATTGACACAATAGCTGTTGCCTCTTGCCTAACTACTCATGGTCAGTCAATCGGCGGTATTTGTGTGTTTATTTTCTGTTTCTAGTTACATTATAGCACTGGCAATAATGAAATGCATGCCAAATAAGGTTTTTAAAGTATGAATATAGGATAAAGGAAATCCCATTTCGATCTCATTTTAGTGGGGAGAGACTGAATGCTATATGTTATTATTAGATTCAAGCATTTAACCTTGAATCAGATAAAATTCATGGCCGTAGTGGATATTCCCGGGTTATTACCATTTACTAGTTACACTTCTTTTATTAACTTCCTGTCTGTAAAAGCAAGCTCAAGCAGTCCTGGCCCTGTAGAGCAAAAAGCGCAGGGTGCAAATATGACTTAGTTGGAAGATGTGCTATAGATCTGGATGTGTTCCATAGATGTGGTCATGTGGGAATACGTGTAACTCTTTTGCCATCATTTCACTGCAATGAAATGTAGATATTTCTGATGTCCACTTTTTTTTTTTTATATATTTTTTTTTAAAATTTTTATTTTTATGTGAGCTAGACAATGCAATGATAGAAGAAGTCAACTTGAGGTTTTCGTCTAATCTTAACCATATCAACAGATTGTTTTCACTTTGGTAAATTATAAGGCGTTTTGGATCCTTCACACAAACTTGCTCAATGCTCACAAGTTGCTGATTGATTGAATTTTGTGGCAGTTTTCATGCTAGTTTTCAAATATGTTATAAATCTGTTTTCTTTCAAGTGGTTATCGTTTCCTTTTTTTATTTGATCTTAATTTGAACTGTAAATGCATTCTGTTTTTCTTTTGTTGAAATGGTGAGTAACTGCAAAAACATTCTTCTCTTCATCAAGAAGTTCCTCTTCCTCATGAATGTCCACCAACTGATAAGCTTATATATACTTGTGGCAGCCAAGAAATGGTGTATATACAGTAGGTGATTTCATGACAAGAAAAGATGAGCTACATGTGGTAAAGCCGGCAACATCTGTGGATGAAGGTATTTTAGTGCTCAATTTCATTGCTAGCTACTCATCATCTAGTTAATTCCTGATACATGAATATTTTATGCAACAGCGTTGGAACTATTGGTAGAACGCAGAATCACTGGTTTCCCTGTCGTTGATGATGACTGGAAATTGGTAAGTTCTGTTTTCTAATGTAAGCTGTGTAATTATTGTAGATCTTGCTGCATTAGATGGAAATATCACTTATACAACTGTTAGGTTCCTGCTTATGCAATATTCACTTTTGATATTCTTTAAATGACATTGAACTTGAAAGGTGATTCCCTGAAGAAACTTCTGAAATGATTCCCAATTAAGTTTGATTTTCTTCCTCAACCTTTGAATTGTTTCTCACTTTATATAACAATTCATTTTGAAAGGCCCTATATATGTGAAACTAAGCGTTCTTTTGCTGCGCTGCGTGTAAAGCACTTGACACCTGCAAGGGTATAAAAGAGAATTAAAACAAAAGCTTGGAACAGTTAAATAGAATAGCAAAGAGGAAAGAAAAATATACCTGTCAAAAACAAAAGAAAAGGAGAGAAAACAGCTTAGGTGCTTTTTCATGGAGGTGAGAGGGAGGGCTCATGTAGGATGTTGGGAAGATACTAGGTATGTGGCGATGTTTGGCAAGGAAGGGGAAGAGGTGTGGGCAGCAGGTGCTGAAGAAGAGGGTGCGTTGGTCTGCTGAGAGGACGGTGATGCCTGAAGGGTGGATGTTGGTTGGGTTTGGCAGGTGGGGAAGCTATGGGGGAGGCAGTTCTGCATGATTAGAGGAAGTCGGTTCCGGCTTGGCAGTTAGAGCTAGCGGAGTGATTTGGGAAAGAAAATTCCATATCAATCTCCTTTTTTTCTTGTGACATGATTTAATTTTCTTCGGGAAAATGGTGCTTTTAGTCCCTGAGTTATCGCGTTATTCCGATTTTGGTCCTTGTGATGTCCGATTAAGCACTTTTGACCTTCAATTGAGTGATGCAGGCTAATTTGATCTGATGACTAACGGATGTCATCAAACTAAACAGACTGTCAATTGTTAGTAAGGGC
The DNA here is from genome assembly GCF_029784015.1 of Lycium ferocissimum. Taxonomy (NCBI): domain Eukaryota; kingdom Viridiplantae; phylum Streptophyta; class Magnoliopsida; order Solanales; family Solanaceae; genus Lycium; species Lycium ferocissimum. The sequence goes on from NC_081343.1 coordinate 37,180,142, forward strand.
ATTTTAGACATTTAAAAAATTATGCTTTTGAGCCAGCAACGACTCACCACCATTCTACCAGTAAAATACAACTAACAACACCATGTCGAAACAGCGGCGAAACTCCATAGCCATCCACCAAACTCCACCGATCTCAACCTAAACAAAAAAAAAAAAAAAAAAAAAAAAGCCCATGAAACACGGCATTTGACAAGATTGAATTAAAATCATCCACACATTGAATTAAAATCATCCACACATAAACAACAAAGAGCCCAAAATATTACATTTGCAGTTAGAGGGGCACGGATGGTGTCCTGGTCACCTAGGTCATAATCCGTATTAAGGTTCTGATCAATGGCTTCTCGACCCTTTTCAAGACAAGGTTTGCAGGCCATCTCTATGGGTATCCAACGGGGTACTACACCTGCAATTGCTATCAGCGCCGTTGTTAATGCACCCATTCTCTATTCTCCTTTGCCCATTGACCCTTCTCTCTCTCCCCCTGATATCTTTGATTTGAGAAGAGGAGTTGACCAGTAGCGGAATTTAAGAGAACTGCAACTCACACAAAGTAATTGATAGGGCCCGGATTTTAATTCAATCTTGTCAAATGCCGAGTTTCATGGGTTTTTTTTAGGTTGAGATCGGTGGAGTCTGGAGGACGGCTATGGAGTTTCGCGGCTGTGTTTTACTGGTGGAATGGTGGTGGGTCATTGGTGGCTCAAAAGCATAATTTTTTTAAATGTCCAAATGCCCTTACTAACAACTGACAGTCTTGTTTAGTTTGATGCCATCCGTTAGTCATTGGATCAAAATAGCACGCATTGATTAATTGAAGGTCAAAATGCTTAGTCGGATATCACAAGGACCAAAATCAGAATAACGTAATAACTCAGGGACTAAAAGTGCCATTTTCCCTTTTTCTTCTCATTCTTGTATTTTCTTGTTCATTTGGGTCTTCCCGTTAAAGGTGTCAAGTGATTTTCACATGCATAGGAGAATCGCTTTCAATTTCACTACAGTTAAGTTGGAGATCTTTTTAAAACTAAAAGAAATATAGCGTACTAAAAGGAAGTGATTGAGGACTCTTTCAAGAAGTATTCCTTATGTTTCGTTCATGTTCATAGAAATAAATATATATATATATATATATATCTTGTATGGAAATAGAGGTCAATAATGAAATGTGAACAAAGTTAGATAGAGTATGATGATATAGGGCATAGTGTTTGTCATTTCAAAACTCATCATTTATATGCTACCTTCTCAAAAAAAAGGAAACTCATCATTTACTCTGATGGAGGCCTTTGGGCAAAAGTTTAAAAAGAGCATCTAATTGCTCCAAAACTGTTGTAACAGTAGTTGCATGGATTCGATTGCATATGAACAATAAGAGGATGTTATTTGCTTCATATATTTATTGGAAATTCTCATAGTTGGTGATATGATAAACATACTAGTTAAAGATGAATGATCTTCATTCCGACACCTTGATATTTTTCTGTGTGTTATATTTAGAGCTTTTGATAAGTGGATTTTATTTTTATTGTAGCGTACCACTGTCTCAAATAGTGTTGAAGAGCTACTTAGAATACCACCATGATAAAGCATCTTCGTTCCTGTTATATATTTTTGTTCTTTTTCTGTGTTTCTAATGGAACTTGGTGTAGATAGACTTGATCAAAGAAGTTTTTGTTCTTTGGTTTGCTTTCCTGTGATTCTGAAAGTAATGACATTAATGATTCCATCTTTGTCATTTTCTTTCTTTTCTTTGTCACTGTTGCATTATAGTTTTTCATGGTGAATATTCATGATTTCTATTCAATTTAATTATTTTAGGGAAACAGAAGTTTGTAAATTCTTTTTGATTTTCCATAAAATATTTCATTTTGCTATAGAAGTTTGAAAATTATTTTTGAAACTTTTGCAGTTCTTCAAACTCTTTGATTGTACATGAACTGGAATTTCTTTTGTCAACATCCATGAAATATAAAGTAGTAATATTCTTCTGGCAACAGAAATTTGCACTGTTTTATTCTTCGTAGTGAATAGCTAAATTATTTGATGGCACGTGAATAGGAATATCATCCATGTCTCTCACTTTTGGTAATTTTACTTTCTAGAGACTTTTTTTTTGGGTATATTCCAAGTATGTATTGGACTAGAGTACTTTGAGTGGTCCTCAAACTTTTAAGAAACTTAAATTAATTAATAGAATGTGTAACTGGCAGTTGAGCTGGGGGTCTATTGGAAACAGCCTCTCTACCTTCGCAAGGTAGGGGTAAGGTCTGTGTACACACTACCCTCCCCAGACCCAACTTGTGGTAGACTTGTACACTGGGTTTGTTGTTGTTGTTGTTGTTGTTAATGTGTAACTGGCAGTACGATAATAGGAGAATAAGAGTGCTCATGTTGCGCCCAAGACCCCTATTCATGCTTCCATATAGCATATAGATATAATCATATAAATTTGGTTCAGATATTAAGTTCAACGATATATGCTTGTCAAGTATTATGATATTTCAAAGATCTTTCACTCAGAAGCTTGAAGTTCTCTTCTGCTGCAGGTTGGTCTTGTTTCTGATTATGATCTATTGGCTCTGGACTCTATATCAGGTATGATTTTTAGTTCTGATGCAAGAACGATGTTGTGTGGTGATTAGAAAAGATCCCATGTTTTATTTGGACATTTTTCGACAAGACATGGAACTTTTTGGTATCTAACTGCATTGTTCGCTTTTTTCTGCCATAAGGAAAACTGGATCTGTAGCATATTATATCCTTCTAAAGACTGATGATTGTGTTTTAAGTTGGGATTCTAAAGTTGTCCATCATATGGGGGTTGTTGTACTCCTGCCAAAGCATTATTTTCAGGGGAGAATAAGTGTATCTCTTCCTCTTTTTCTTAGGTACAGGAGGAGATGATGCAAACATGTTCCCAGAAGTGGGCAGCAACTGGAAAGTAAGCATATTTTGCTTTGTCACTAGATTATCTCTTGGATGCTTGTTGATCGGTCTAATTTGCGAGTTCCCTTCATACAATTCTTTTGTTTCTTCAGTGTGAAACCCCAGATTTAAAATATTTCTACTTATTGGAAGGTACATATAATCTTAATTGCTGCATGGAAGGCTATTAACATTAGCTTTGTAGTCATTTCAGAGAAGAGGATACTTCATATCTAATAATGATGAAGACCCTGAGAACAAATTAACTGGAGAAAAACAACTTTTATCGTCAAATCTTTGACTTGCTTAATTATTGATATAGCAAGTTGGTTAATATATCATAAGCGGTAGAGTTGTCCCCTAAAGAGGATCTAGCTTCCAATGTTTAGGAACTCAGAAGAAAGTGTTTGATGACTGAAATTTTAGACAACCTCATGATTGTTTTACTTACAGTGTTCACCAACTCTTCGTGTAATCTGCTGCACTATTGTTACTGGTTCTATTTGAAAACAGGACATAAAGAGTACTAACCTTCCCCTTCCAGGAAACTTCATATGGTCAAAAGTACTGATCACAAGGATTTGAAGTCATTGACAAGTATAGTGTATAATGATAAACTGTTCCTTCTTTTTCTCTGTGAGTAGAGGTGAAAGCTAATCAGTAGCTTCTATGTCAATTATACTGGGCTGACAATTGATTCTAGTTTTAGGAATGATAGAACCAGCGTTGAGAGCTGGATATTAATTATGAGCATATTTATATAATGTAATTGGTTCTTGTTTTTGCAATTGCTTATAACTTCAAACCAAGAGCTTCAGTAAAGATCTCTCAAGTGTCCAAGATAGTACTACAGATAAATTACTTACTAATAGTTTGAGAGAATAATCTAACTAAAAGGCATTGCAAGGAGAGGAAAAAGATGCCAAATGAAAATCATGTACTCGAACAATTTGCTGGCGTTTTCATTTACTACTCAACAAGTGAAGGTTGCATTGGAGACTACACTGCGGCACCAATCTTAATGACATTCTTATAGTTTGATTGCACAAGCTACTCAAAAACAAACCTTCGATTAATTGATCAAGAAAAGAACACAGGAAATGCACAGCTTTTGTGAGTCTGTACAGGGCATTGTTTGAGCAGATTGCTGAACTACAAAACATGCTTGTGATAGTTCATCCTTGCTAACTGAGATATGGATGTCGAGATGCTAATCCGTTGATTTCTTTTTCTAATCTGCTACAGCCCTATCACTAACCAACAGCATCTTGTAAACTTGTGGTGGCTAGGGATTTTACTCAAATTATCTTCTTAGAATCCCCTGTTCTAGCTTTGAACCAGAGCGATTATGTATTAAGTTATATGGTTTTGGATTTCATCTTACTCGCTATGGGTTGTTTTTAACCAGATGCTCCGCCCAATTTTGAACCAACCTCTCTCTTTCCTTGTCCCAAAATTTGACTCCTTATCAAATAGTAGACTTCTTATCTCCGCGTTACTTTGGGCAACATTTGGAATGGTTGAATATATTTACTTTTTCCATGCTGAACTAGCGCAGGTGGCAGTGTTGGTGTTAATTATCCTCTGTATTAATTTGATACTTGCACACATGGTTACCCGATTACCTTCTTCAACTCGAGGACATTTCTTTTTGCTGTATGGAGTAGCTATGAAAATGCACTTAATTATGGCTCGGAAAATAAAAATTGTTCTAACCCCACAAACAAAGCTATTAAAGTTCTGATGTATCAACTTTGACTTATAATTGCAGACATTTAATGAGGTTCAAAAGTTGATAAGTAAGACCAAGGGGAAAGTGGTTGGTGATTTGATGACTCCTGCTCCACTAGTAGTTCGGGAGTCTACCAATCTTGAGGATGCAGCTAGGTAATATCATTTATTCTTGATTTCAACTTAATCTACATTCTTCCTTTAGCCAATCTTATGTTTCTATTGCATAGTAGGAAGAGGTAGCAAACAGTTTGTCTGATTTATTACTTCTCTAATTGTCAGACTTCTACTCAAAACAAAATACCGCCGGCTTCCTGTAGTCGATAGTGATGGAAAGCTGGTAAGATTCTGAGACGTAGCTTTGTGCATCTGTACTTTTCTACCTTGTGTGAAGTTGTGATATGCTCTAATTAATCAATTGTCCTATAATGAAGGTGGGAATAATAACAAGGGGAAATGTTGTGAGAGCTGCCCTTCATATAAAACGGGTCATGGAAATGGAAGGCCAACAGTGATCAATTGAATTCAGCAGTAAACGGCATAGATGCAGTTCAGTTCAAGAAACATAGAATCATATGTTCTCCCTTTCCCTTACAGGAGGGTTGACATAAGGCAGTCAAACTTACATTAGCAGGGTCTGCCAAGTGGTCGAACCTAGGGTATTTATGTAAAAGTCTGTTAGAAGATGAAAATGAAACTTCCTAAATGTGCAAGACATACAGAGTTTAGATAAATATGTGCGAGTCAGAACTCCTCACAGGTGTGAGCCACAGAAGAACATATCATTTGTAATTGAAAGGACTTTTAATTTAGGTGGACATTAAAAAGAAGGCTTCTTTGAGGTACGGAACTAACACTTCTTGATTCGGATAAAATGTTTTGATTGCATTTTCATTTTTGAGAAATTATGCATTTGGCTGCTAGGCCAAAAATTATTCACACCCGCTAGCCACTATACATATGTTATACACTAATTATACATCTACCGATTATTTAAGTTAATTTCCCCCTATTATTCTTTTATCTATTATGTGGAACCAATTCGTGGATGGTATCCATTGCTTCCGCTATACCTTCAGGCTTCAGCAATTTGCAGAGCTTGCTATTTGATATTTGTCCCTGTTTTAGAATATCTTGTAATATAGGCTCCTTTTGTTTTATATGGCTACTTCTTCACTCCCCATTTCTGCAACAGAACCAAAGTTATCTACACATGTATTTGTATATCATCAGAGGTTAACTTTTCCTGGGAATATGTCAAGCTTAATATATCTGTTTTAAAAGTCAAACAACCAAGTGGAGGCTTAGTTTTCATTCTCTAATGTGTGAGGACGAGACATTATGATGTTATACATCTACATAAAACAGTTAGGTAGGATTTTTGCCATTATGGTGTCTCCCGCGTCCCGTTATATAATTTGGCAGTGTTTTGTTTTGCATCATCTCCTTCTGACTGTAACTTTCTAGTTTCTATATTGAGTTAAATCTATGTAATCACTTAGGATTAAGTAAATACACTTGATGGTGTAGAGATTTGTTTTACAATATCAGTAAAATTTTACCTCTGATAGCAGGTTAATTACTGTTTTTATCAAACCCAATTGATGCTCATCAAGATTCTCTGTAAATACTTAAAAAGTTACCTCATTGTGTTTTATACCACCGTTGCATGGATCTTAAACTCAATTACCTAATTAACGTTGCAATAACATCAAATGTGGATCCAATAGTTTTGACCTGATCTCATCCGCCTATTCGAAAAATCGACGGAAAAGAAATTGCATGTGTCGAATGGATCAGAGAAGGTAGGGTTTCCCTACAAACGATTTGAGCTAAAATTGATTATTGCTCTTATACAGTTCGAACTATCTATGGAGTATTGGCATATCTTGTTCATTCGCAACAAAATATTTTCTTTGTGCGTCGGTAACAAAAAACATGCTTTTTGGGGGAGAGACCCATAATTAAGTTTGTTCACGACAAGAGTATCTTGAACAGAGGACAAAAATACGTTATCATGGGTAGAAACACTGCATCACATCAACCTCAAAAGATACTGAAACATTAAGTCATAAGTTCGATGGAGGAGATGAAAGTGTAGGAATGGTTGGAAGTGAGGGCATGTTGGGAAGTGGATTGGCTGGCAATGGTGGCAGAGTCATCTTCGGGACTACAGAGGGCAATGCAGGCAAAGATGGTAATGGTGGAAATGTAGTTGCTGCTGGCAATAAGTTTGGAATAGTGGGCAACTGTGGCACTGTTGGCTGAGGCAACTGTGGCATTGGTGGCAAGTTGGGTAGTTGCAAGGGACTTCGAGCAGCATGGCTTGTAGTGATGCTTGACAAGGACAAAGCTATGACAAAGAAGAGAATTGAGAAATTGTTGGAAGCAGCCATTGTTAATTTGCTCTAGATTACTTTATTTTTACAAGGAAAGTTGTGTTTTTGTTTGAGTTGAGTTTGATCTTTACTACAGGTTATATATAGGGAAAATCCAGTGCTTAGATGCTGGAGCAGGGATGAAAGCACAAGCTGTATTAATGTTTGTTAAGCTTCCTGAATGTGGGCAGGGGTGGGCACTATAAGGCCAATAAAGCAAAATTAGGGCCCCACTTTTTTCTTAGAGATGTATTTTATATGTAAATTGTTGCTTCAACCGAATTTTTTTTTTTTAAAATTAAAATTGATAAAATCTTATCTAAGATCATTAATGTCTTAAGAGAGACTGAATGAATTAGATATATTATCAATTGAAAAGAAATTGTCAGAACAAATCAATTATAAAACAGTAATTAATGACTTTGCATTTGAAAAAGCTAGAAAAGTAGATGTTAAATAAAAACATATATGACAATCTTTCCTTTAAAAAAATTAGGGCCTCTGTTTGACGTTTGGTTTTAGGCCCCCAGTGTTGTTGAGCCGGCTTGATTTGAGGAACATGAACAAACTTTTATGTCAGGTTTTCTTAGTATGCTTAGGTGAAGTTTGGAACAACCATATTTGGCGGAAAATTGATACAAATTGGTGAAATCATTTTTTAAATATTTTTCTTAACTTAATAGTACTATTCTCTATTGGTTGGCAGTAATAGGATTAGGAATTTAGGATGGTGTACATGTACCGGTCTTCATGCACATATGGAATATGGTAAATACTTACTTGCATCACCAATAAATGCAAGGAACTTTGAGGCTATTTGGTTGGTGAAAGAAACATATCTAATCACGACACACGATTCTGTACGTATTAATTAATGCATTGTTTTAACATAAATAATACCTGTAAATTATATAAAAATGTATATATTATTTTATGCAGCATGAAATGTGGAATAAAAATGTGTGTATTCTAACATATACTCCTAGTTAAAATAAAAAGGACAAAAGTTCTCTATATTTATTTCTTCGTTTCCAATAAAAAATAATCTCAGCATTTTAATTCGTGTATTACAAATCCTTACATAATTAGCCTTTCATAACATGTATTTCAACCAAAACGATCCTCAGGGAAGTCATACTTTTATTCTCTTGAGCAGGATGCCTAACAAACCACGAATATTCACTTATTAATTGTTTCTTTTTTTCTTTTTGGCTCTGTACTTTCTCTATAAGCAAGTCGTCAATTGATCCTTTCTATTTTGTTGAGCTACCTGGGAAGGTGAACTAACAAAAGAGTTCTCATGCTTCCAGACCAAACATCTCATACACTAATTTTCAAAACCATTCCCTATATATACCCTTTAGTAAATGATCAAATTCACTCAAGTATATCAAGACAGAACCAAGCTTCCAACTTCCATTATTAACTTTAGTTCCTTGAAGCAAAGCAATACATATCAAATTGACAATGGCTGCTTCCAGAAACTGCTTAATCCTTTTCTTGTTCATAGCATTGTCCTTATCAAGTATATCGACAAGCCATGCTGCTCGTATCCTACTACAACTTCCAAACTTGCCAACAATCCCATCATTGGCACAACCAACAGTGCCACAATTGCCCACCATTCCCAACTTGCCATCAGCAGCCACATTGCCACCATTGCCAAGTGCTGCATCTTTGCCTACATTGCCCTCTGTTCCGACGATGACTCTGCCTCCATTGCCTGCAAATATTCCTCTGCCTAACATGCCATCACTTCCAAACATTCCTACACTTTCACCTCCTCCATCCAACTGATCTTGCGGATTCAAATATTTTACATTACATATCTCATCCTATGGTCTCTAGCTACTGTTTGATTTTTCTTTTTTTTTTTTAAAAAAAAAAAAAATTCTTTTTCATTTGACGTTTTAAACTTTTGAGTGATTCTTAATGATGTATTGTATCATTTATATGTACTCTACAGTCTAAAAGTGCTATGCATTGATGGCCCTTTGTGTTAATGTAATGTGGTGTCAACTATTGATTTATGTGTATTTGTCCAGTATATTTTACTCACAGAAATGATCAACCGTGTATACATGAAGTTCATGGCTTAAACGGTCACTGAATTATAAAAACTAGGCAAAGGAGGAGAAACCTAAGCCTACCCATAGGAAATATGAATTTTGCTCCAATTGTGCATGCCTTTAATCCTATCATTGATATAGAGGACGACGAACGTGAGTCTATTCGTGTTAATATTATAGGAAGGGTAGTACACTTTCCATGGTCTTAAATTTTGAAAATTTGATGTCCAATTTGGTTTTCCAAGTAGTCTATTTTTTTTTAAAAAGATTCTTGGACCTGTGAGAAAGTTTTAAAAAGTACAGGGCCAGGTGATGCTTGAGGCAGATTTATTTTTGGCTGCATGAAATGCTATGGATTTAAGATAGGAAAAAGCAATTAGAAACGTATGATATGTTGCTTCAGCAGTATTTCAACGAAAAAACAAGAGGTCACACAAGCTCTTTTGACAATTTGGATTCAAAGATTTTCATCTTTCAATGTTGGAAAACATAGGGTGTGTTTGGTATGAAGGAAAATGTTGGGTGTGTTCAGTATGAAGGAAAATGTTTTCCTGAAAAATGTGTTCTTAGAAAATAAGTGAATTTCTACTTATTTTCTACGTTGCGTTGGTAGGCGAAAAAAAAATAAGTGAATTTCTTATTTATTTTCTCATGTTCGTTTGGTTGGTAGAACACACTTTCAGGAAAATATCCACCCAAGCCCCACAACTCCACCCCCACGCCCACCCCCCACCCCCAATTTTTTTTTTTTAAGTATTTAATTTTTTTCTGGATTTTCTAAACCACCACATCCCCCCCCCCCCCCCCACAGTGTGGACCCATATCACACCAACCCCCACAAACACCCACCCCCCACCCTCAATTTTTTTTGGAAGGGGTGGTAGGGGTGGGGCAAAAAACCAAAAAAAAAATAAAAATAAAAACTTTTTTTTCAAAACAAAATTAATTTTTTTTTTTGGGGTGGTGGTGGTGGTGGAGAGGGGGGGGGGGGATGGTGCAAAAAACCAAAAAAAAAAAAAAAATTCAAAACTTTTTTTTCAAAACAAATTTTTTTTTTTTTTGTGATGGGGGTGGGGGCAGGGTGGTGCAAAAAATAAAAAAAAAAATTCAAAACTTTTTTTCCAAAACAAAATTAATTTTGGGGAGGGGGGTGGTGGTGGGAGTGGGGTGGTGCAAAAAAAAAAAAAAAAAAATTCAAAACTTTTTTTTCAAAACAAAATTAATTTTTTTTTGGAGGGGGGGGGGGGGGAGCGGTGGGGAAGGGGTGGTGGGGAGTGAGGATGGCGTGGGGGTGGGAGGGGGTGGGGTGGTGCAAAAAACCAAAAAAAAAAAAAATTCAAAATTTTTTTCAAAAAAAAAAAAAATTAATTTTTGTTTTTGCCAGGAGTGGGTGGGTGGGGTAGGCGTGGGGGAAGGGGTGGGGTGGTGGGAGTGGTTGTGGGGTGAGTTGGGTGGTTGGTGGAATGCACTTATAGACTTGTTTTCCCAACTTTTATTAGGAAAGTCATTTTTCCCATTTTGAGAAAATTGTTTTCCTTAAAAAAATATTTTCTAAAATTTTTGACCAAACGAACATGGACATTTTCCGGAAAATGTTTTCCTTCATATCGAACACACCCATAATTGAATCCTTTCTGACATCCATTACTAAAAAGTAGAGGTACTCTGGTATTTCTCCAAGAATTTTAAATTCCTATTAGGATAAAATATTGGTAATGGAGTACTAGACTAAGACTAGAAGCCTGTTTGGATGGGCTTATTTTAAGCAGCTTATAAGCTGATTTTAGCTTATGTTCGCTAGATAAAAAAAATCAAACGCCAATTATTTTTTTCAACTTATTTTAAGATAAAATGACTTTAAATTTACCAACCAAACACCTTACAAAAGCGAAAAAATTTTATAAGAACTTATAAGCCAATCCAAATGGGCTGTAATACTATTAGGGGATTTCAAAATCTACTAGATTAATTAGGGACTCATGCTGGTGTTAGTTTCTCTGGATTCCGCGGATGATCTCCAGCAAGATCTCTCTGATTTGATTAGCTTCAGTTATTCCACTGCGAACCACCTGAAATGCATAGAAAGATTAACAAATTGTTCATGTTAATTCTTATATTGAAGAACACAGATTATAAGAATCTCTTTTGTACTGTTACAAATCTTGATATCTTCATGTAATGATTCGAAATTGCTACTTATTAAAAAGCATTTCTTTTTAGCAATTTGTTTTCCTACCTCCACAGATGAAGTAACAGGAAGAGCTCCTTTGGAGGCAGTGACACTGGTGTCGTTAAGATCAAATCCAATAACATTCATTGGCTCCATCAGTTTAGTAAATCCACCTCTTTTCTTCTGGCAAACTATTTTTATCCAAAGCTTAGTTGTACCAATCTGAGCCACTTGAACTTCAGGCTGTTTTAGAAAGAAAAAGGAAGTAGTTTTACTGTCTAGCATAAGATTAGGAAATTACCCTTCTAGCTGTAGATTCAAAGATTGTAACTTTGGTTTTATACATAAAGTTAACTACCTGTATGCCCCATTTATCAATAATCTCTTCATTTTTTGTCTCTAATTCCTCTGCATGAGTTGCCTCCATTTCTAGAAGCTGCTCACTTAGGCTGTTCACATTAGTTTGTAGCTCCCTAATGTATGTTATGGCATCAGTGATTATGGTTTCTTTTGTCATCTGAAATCAGACAAGAATTTAAAGAATGTTTAGGAAAATGGTTAAAAATTCATTCTTGAGAAAACTGTCACTTGAAAACTATGTAAAGAACGAAGGGTTTTGATTCATTACTTTTGTAATGTTTGGTACCAATAAGCGCAATTCAAGAAGCCTTTCATTAAGTTTTTGACGCCTGTTTCTCTCAGGTATAAGGTTCTTGGATTTGTATTCTTTAACTTCACCCTCAATTTGCTTCCTTTTGTCTATTCTCCCTCCTACTTCCCTTTCTTTAGATATGTTTGAATCATCAAATGGAGTGCTGGGGAATTCCATGGTGAGGAGCGTGCTAGCTAGGTGGAGTCTCCTTTCGGAACTACTCCTTTTCCTTTTTTTTAGCTAACTTGATTACTACAATTGATAAAGTTATTTTAAAATGGATCCTACGTTAGAAAGGAAATCTAAAGAGGGAGAATGATTAATGTTGAGTGCAGCTAAAAGAAGAGGCACTGCACTGGCTTTTGTTGTAGGAAGGCAATAGGGGTTTATATAGGTGCTTCTCACAACAGAAACATTTCTAGTGGTGTGGGAATCTTCTTGTTGCAGTTTGTTGGGCATTTTCTAATTGATCACAATGTACTTGGGGTGTTTTGAAAGGACTTGTTTGGCATGAGAAAGAGAGAGAAGAGAGTGTGTGTGTAGAGGTTAGGCACTACAACTCATTTTTGTTGTTATGTTGAATGAGATGAATTTAAATGGTGAATATGGTCGGTAAGGATTCACATAGCCAATCTTAACTCGTTTGAGATTAAGGCATAAATAATAGGAGTAGTTATTATTGTTAAGTTGACAGACTAACCGGTATGCATATAACAATAATTGAATGGGAAGGATGACATATATACCGCCAACCAACTATGCCTCAATGCCAAATAGTTGGGGTCGGCTATTCTCATAGTTGATTTAGTTATTTATGCCTAGTTGTCAACTTACTATAACCCTTCTTTGTTATGAGGACACATAACAGGCTATACTTTTGAGATCCTTGCATAAAAGGGTTAGAGAGTAGCAGCTACCAAAGAAAAAAAAATAAAGGAAAGAATGCAAAAGTGGCAATGTTCTTGTCAGTTAGTCATCTTTCTGACTATTTTGTGGTTGTTACTTGTATTACTGGCATTAGAAAGTACAAATGAGTGACCAGAGCTGCTTAAGCAGGAACTTTTATTCTCCTTTCACTTTTTTATACACCTGACTAGAATAATAATTTTTTAAGTACATCTTGATTTTGTAAAGAATTAGAATGTGTTTATGGTATTCTAAGCGTGTGTTCTGTACTCAAAAATCAAAATACAATGACTTAGAAAAATATCTTTGAGGCACTTTCTATCTATATATTATACTCCATAATTGAGGGTGATTGAGAAGTGAGGTGACACCTCTTTTTGGTCAAGAAACATGTTCCTTCTTTTTCTCTTTTTTTTGACTTTTTTTCCTTATTCTTTGATTTATCTTATGCTAAAAATTCCACCTCCATAACTCATACTCCCTCTGTTTCAATTTATGTGAACCTATTTCCTTTTTAATTCGTGCCAAAATGAATGACCTCTTTCCCAATTTGGAAACAAATTCACTTTATGAAGTGATTTACAGCCACACAAATATTCAAGACTTATTTTGAACCAAAAGTTTCAAAAGTCTTCACTCTTTCTTAAATGTCGTGTCTAGTCAAATGGATTCACATAAATTGAAACGGAAGAAGTATTTATTAGTCAAGATCCAATTCAAAATTGGCCATCCTAAGTTTGTTCTTTCCTTTTGAAAGAACATGTACCTAGATCCACGAAATAGTACACCACAAATAAGAGTTAATAAAGAAACCCACAATTTCGTAGAATACATCACTATTCCTTTTGGAAAAAACATGATTTGATTAGACAAAAAAAAAAAAAAAGATATCACATTTCTACTGTAAACTAATCGCGAATAGAGACTTCTGGTATTGTTATTCATAAATAAAGTACTAATTATTTAAAAATAATATTTATTAATAACTATATCTAGAGACTTTTTTGAGATTTTTAAAATAAAATACAGAAAAAGACAAAAAAAAAACAAATAAATTTGTTGTTCTTGTATTGGTGGCACGTGTCACGCCACCTTTAGTCCATTATTTTTTTTATGATCCTCTACTGAAGTGTTTTTTGACCAAAGAGAGCTGAGTGCTAGTTTTTTCTATTTTACATAGATGAGAGGAGAACTACCTTAGAGTCATATTGATTTTCAATAGAATGTAGTTATTTTCTTTCCCTTGTAATTATTACTGCTTGTAACAAATGGCTCTATAAATGTGATAGACGGTATAAAAATCTCAAAAATTAAACGTGACGAAAAGCACGAGCCCACATATAGGCAGACTTTGAAGGGAAAATAACAAGACAATGGGGGCTTGTAAAGGTTTGGACCATTAGAATTTAATATCAGAATTCAGAACCCCACAACTTTTTAGTATGTACTAAATTTTGTTTTTTTGGTTCTAGAGCACGTTTTGAAGTGGACAAGCATACCCCTTTATATCATGCTTTATGTCCAAGAAAGAAAATGTTACTCCGTCAAGTAATTACAAAAATACAGAGGGCCTACTTCGTTTGGACATCATTTGAAATCATGATGATTTGAAGTTGAAGTTTTATTTGGATATGTAATTTTTAGATCTAACAAACAAAATAGAAGAATAAAATCAGTACATTCGCAATAATATTAATATAATTAACGCTGACGTGTTTGCCGGTGATGAAAATTAGTGCGAAATCTAAAATTCAAATCATTGGAGGAGAGGGGAGCATCTGGAAAGGGGATGCCGTGGGAGGGGGGCGAAGAGGCATCCTAAATAGTGGACGGGGGGTTAAAATTGCAATTGGTTATGGAAGATCGGCGGTAGCAGTGGACTATTGATCTTTACTTCTCTTTTCTATTTTTTCTTTTGTTTTCTTGAAATCTTTTTTAGATTCAAAAGCCAGGTGGCTTATTTTAATTGGTCAATTTCACCATGTCAGTGTGCGTGTAGTTCAGGGTACTGAACTTATTTGCATTTATAGTATGAGGTGCTTAATAGACACACTTTTATTGGAGTGAAGAGTGTTCATAGGTACTAGTGTTAGTGGAGGTGTCAAAATGGAAAATTTGGACAAGTTGAAGGGGCTGGCTATGTATTTGGCCTAATATGTAACAGACACTGAAATAAAACCTTCCAAATACTAACGCATAAGGAAGATTTTAATGTTAATGATTCCTGTGGAAATGGTTGTTTCCAGTTTGTTAACTGCGAGTGTCCAAAAGTTTGATGCCTTATAAGTGTAGTTGCTACGTATTGGAATGTCTTTTTCCAAACTATTACTACTTCCGATCCATATTATTTGTATTTTAAGGTCTTTGTAAACATTTTCATAGAAATATTAGTAACCTTAATGGTAAAAGTATTCGTCTAAATTATCATTTTTCTTCTTTTAGATGTCTCAAAGTGATAAATGCCTTATTTTTCCAAACACATTGAATATTTTAAAGCAAATTTAATTTGTTAAAAGGACTAATATTTGACAAGAGGGAGTGAATGTTATCAACTACTTTAATCCTCAAGAATTGTGGTGGGATAGATAAAATTCCTTCTCCTTTAATCAGAAATATCGGGTTAAAGTCCTGAGTATGAAAACAGTTTTTAGTAGGGAGCATTTCCCTTTTAATAATAGACCTTACACAACATAAATCCAGGTTAGTCGGCCAATGCGGGTTCTATACATGGAACCAAAAAATAATTTAATTTATAAAATACAAGATAAGTGTTTACATTCATTTGGCTCAACTGGAATCACTAGACACTAGGCAGTTGATTCTTCCCCTTAAAGGTAAAACTTGAGTTTATTTTTAATAGAAGTAACGTGAGAATTGAAGATGGAATTCACAAGGCAAAACGACATCCTGCTTGTAAATTAGTTACCAAATACCTTTCTCCCTTCTGTCCTCACCACCTCTCTCTATCTTCCAACCACCTTTTTTTTTTTTTTCTTCCAATATGATACCATTTTTTATTTCTTTCTATTTTAATGGATTAAATAAGAAAACCAAAGGAAACTTGAGTAGAAAATCATATTGTAGTAGCCTTTATGGTCAAATAGGAAACAAGTGAAATTCTATCTGCCATTAAGAGCTTGCTTTACGTGTGCTCTATTCAATATTGGGGCGAGTCTAATTTCTTCCTCCTATTATAAACATAGCTTGCAGTTTGCTTTAATTGCAATCCACATATGAATTTAACATTTTAAGTTAGTAGATCTCAAATATTATTGTTTCATTTAAAAAAAAAAATTGTGTATGATCACTGAACTTTGTATATTATAAAATTAAAATGAAAGAATTATTTTTTGTTACATCAAAGTAACTTAACTTTATCGGCTATATATATCAAAGTAACTGAATTATATGCGGAATCAGATTCAAGATTTAAACTTTAAGAATTCGAGATAGAAATTCTACCACACAACTCATTTAATTTACTAGGTTCGTAATTAATTACTTAATTCGTGAATTTTTAATACATACTCTAAAGCATTTGAGTCAAAAAGTTAGTGGATTCAAATGAACCCATAAGTAGTGCTCTACTGTGTGAATTGCTTATAAAATGCAAATCATCCAAAGGTTAAATATCTTGATTAGAAAATACATACAGAAAATAAAGAGCATTCACCTCGTAAGAATATCGACTATCCATATAAAATAAAAGGACGATTTAAAACATTTACATGAAACAAAAAAGAAGAAAAAATATTCATACATAATTCAGTTATTTTAATGTAATAAAGATATTTGTTTTAAATTTTACTACTGGTAAAGTCCAACGATATTACATGAAATTTACCATGTTTAAGTGTACAAGTGCAGTTCCATTTTTTTTTTTTTTTTTTTTTTAATCATACATATACTAGTAGATCATTAGATGTGAAGCTGAAGGCTCACCTAAACTATAATACTATCATGCACCCTGCATTTGCCAAATCATCTTGTCTATGTTTCTTTAAAACTCAGTCCCCTCCCCTCTCATAAGCCCATTCTACTTTGCAGTCATTTCTGAATCAACCTTTACAACACCCAAAACAGCCAAGCTAAAAGAAAAACACCATCCTTTTCATCATCCTAGGACACAAAGATGAAAAACAACATTGGTAGTAACACAAAACTCATACTCCTACATCCTTATATCCAAAAACAAGGCACCTCCAATCGTTATTTATTTGTTCTTGCTTTTATTTCATTCTTCACTCTTGCCTTTCTCCTCACTCTCATTTACACCAGAGAATCCATCACAACTACTTCTGTAGCTGCAATCTCTACCATAACTGGTGCAACAAATCCTCAACTGCCAAAATCAGTTATAAGAGCCCTTACGCATTACGCTTCAAATTCCAACAACACTGAACGTATGTCGTATACAGATATCAAACAAATTGCTGATGTTCTCCGACAATGTCAACAACCTTGTAATCTCCTTGTTTTCGGACTTACACCCGAGACCCTTCTCTGGAAAGCCTTAAATCACAATGGAAGAACAGTATTCATCGATGAAAATAGATATTACGCTGCTTACATCGAGGAGAAATACCCGGAAATTGAAGCTTACGACGTGCAGTATACAACCAAGTTAAGCGAAATGAAAGAGATGATCACAGCAGTTAAGGAACAAGGGAAGAATGAGTGTAGGCCAGTGCAGAATTTGTTGTTTTCGGAGTGTAAACTTGGGATTAATGACCTTCCAAATCAATTATATGAAGTTAATTGGGATGTTATTTTAGTTGATGGACCAAGGGGGTACTGGCCCGAGGCACCTGGTCGAATGTCTGCTATATTTACTGCTGGAGTATTAGCACGGAGCAAGAAGAGTGGCAACCCGAAAACACATGTTTTTGTGCATGATTTTAATCAAAAAGTGGACAGAATTACAAGTGATGAGTTCTTATGTAAAGAGAATCTGGTGAAGTCGAAGGACATGTTGGGACATTTTGTCATAGGAAGAATGAATCCCAACTGCTACAACTTCTGTCACAACCATATATAACTTGACACCAGCAACTAATGGATCAATGTATTGTTTTATAAGGTGAATTTCGTAATTTAATGATGTGTGAAATTTTGGATTTATTATGCTAGGGGAAGGAGGGTCCAGGGTACAGGGGACAGGTGCAAAAATTAAATAACTCTGTTTTGGGCCTTGCTTAATGAATTCTCCTTTAAATGAAAAGGCAACTAGTTCTGTGAAAGTCTGTGCACGTTTCCTGCGGCAAATTGTATACAGTGAGTACTATCTTTTATCAAATGGGCTTTATGAAATCTTACATTGTGTTATATTTATATAACTGTGCTGAGAGTTGAGTTTGCGTGGGTTACTTGTATGAATTTAATTCTGTGGCTTAGTATTAGTGATGATTTACTAACTGGTAGGCGTAGCTAGTACTTACAAAGTCTCCACTCATTTCCTCATTTAGCACACTGGGCGCACAAACAAAGAATGTCATTGTGGGGATGCAATTCGCCAAGCTGGGCCAAAGAAAACTGTCCGACCCTACCGGATTAGGAATGTGAAGGCCTACCATCGAGCTTTGAAAAGTCATAGACTTGGAAGTAGATAGAAGTTGAAGCCACAGTATGGCTGCTAAACTGAAGCATTAATTTTTTTTAATGCATTAACTTTATTGCCTTCTGAGAACATGTCTAGATGGAATGAGTATCGTCATTTTTATTCATTTACTTATGATGCCTCTATCCAAGTAGAACAAGTCTAATGCTCGAATCTGATTTTTGGAAATTTCCATTTTGATCTTAATTAAGGAGTTCATATCTTTATGTATAAGACTACTTCCACTTCCTTTTTCCTATCGTTATGCTTGTTTGTAAAAAAGGAAATTATGGATAAAGAGCAGATAGTCCTAAAGATCTTGCCAAATACCGACGTTTGCCATTTTTATAAGAAAATGTCCATTAGTTTCAAAACACTAATGAACTCATCACTTGTAATTTTTAGCCCTTTTCCCATAGTAGAGTGGTATTTTTGATCCTTTTCCCTTTAATCTAATTAAGGCGACAGCTTGCTCCAAAAGACCAAACCTTATACTCAGTAGTCGGTACTTACAAATTCAATACATAAAACAAGTAAATATAACTCAACAGTGTTGTAAATTGGAGTACTTGCTGCTCCAATCTACATACATTACTATTACAAGTCTAAAAATTATACTACAGAATAAATAACGTGGTGGATAAATCAGAGGTGAGGTTTTTTAATGGCAGCATAAGTAGTTGAGCGAGCCTTTGCACCACGTTTAGAATTCTGCGTAGACGAGAACTTAGGAATTTTACAAGGTACATAGTTTCTAATTGAATTCATGTCCTCGCATTTATTCTTCTTCAAGAAGAAAGCTTCACATTCATCAGGATTTCTCTGGTTCTCAGCATCAATAATGCAATTCATGCTAATATCAAGAACCTTCTCAGTTATCAGCTTTCGACATTCCGGTCCAACTTGTGTGAAATAATTGTATTTCAATGTGAGTTTCTCCAAGTTCTTGAGCTTGCACAATGTTTCAGGCACTTCACCATACAACTTATTGTAAGACAGGTTTAACAGTTCCATGTCCTTTAAGCACCCGAAAGAGTGCGGTATCGGACCGGTTAGTTTATTCTTACTAGCATCAAATACAGTTGCTAGTTGTAACAACCCTATCTCAACAGGCAAACAACCAGAAAGTTGATTATTCAAGAACAAAACCTCAAGGAGTGTTTCACAGGATTTGCCAATGCTTTTTGGGATTTCACCAGTGAATTTATTGTTGGCTAACGTGAGAAAATGGGCAACAGTATAGCCAAAATTTTTTGGTATTTCACCAGAAAAGCCATTGTTGTTGAGAAAAAGCACATCAAGGTCTAGTGTGAATACTTGAGGGTCAACTGGACCTTTTATATAGTTGAACCTGAGATCCAAATAAGTTAAATTTGTAGCACCAAGAACAGGTTTTGGGAAAGAACCAACATAATTGTTGTTACTCAAATCGAGTTCGAAAAGTTTAGGGAGCTTAAGGGGTGATATATCAGAAGGTATATCACCAGTAAAAAAGTTGGAGTTGACATGGATGATGACTAAAGTCTTGATTTTTTCAATGAGATTTTTTAAGGACAGCTTTTTGCCACCTAATCTGCAACCATTGAAATTGATGGCAACAACTTTTTTTTTGTCGCAAATGAAACCTTTGTACGAGGTTTTGTTTTTGCAAATGTCATTGCCTACCCATGTTTTTGTTATGTTATAGGGGTCACTAGTTATTGTCTTCCCGAATCTTTGAATGACACTTATGGCTGATGCTAGCAGAGGGGATGGGGATGGTGTCTGTTTAGGAGGAGGAGGAACCTTTGGAGGTGAGGGTGGGGGTGGGGGTGGGTTTTTTTTGGGAGGAGAAGGAACTATTGGAGGTGGGGGTGGGTTTTTTTTGGGAGGAAAAGGAACTATTGGAGGTGGGGGTGGGTTACTTTTGGGAGGAGAATGAACTATTGGAGGTGGGGGTGGGGGTGGGGGTAGGGGTGGGGGTGTAGGGGAGGGGGAGGGGCATATTGGCTCTGGAGGAGGGGGAGGGGGAGGGCATAGTGGATCATCATCACCATTAGAAGGAGGATAAGAAGGAGCAATGGGAGGGACATCTCCTATTATGATTTCTACGGCAGTTGCATGGAAGAATGAGGAGTTTGAGACAAAGAAGAAGAGTAATAATTGAGCTGCTAATAATGTTGTAGAAATAAAGTGGCTGCTGCCAAATAAGAAAAAGTTTCTTGCCCTCATCTTTTCCTACTCTTCTGTAGAAGGACAGGGAAGATGTTAGCTTATATATAGCCGTAAATGGCTCGAGTGTGTGTATATTCACTATTCACCAGCACTTGAAACATGTGCTTTTTAACCATTTTGATAAAAGGAGAATTGCACTTTGTATTACTTCTATGTTCGGAGGAAAAAATTGGTAAAGTACAATTGTGTCAAATAATGTTCAATGGTCTTATAGATTAATGCCACGTGTAACATAAAATAATTAATGGTTAATTTCCATTCAACTCATATGCTTAACAAAAGAATTAAAAATAGCAAAATATACTAACGGAAGCTGTTAACTATAACCCACTTTTCTTACCATTAAAAAAAAAAAAAAAAAAATACTTTCTTACGTTTTCAGCTCGCAGCAAAATACACCACTTTTATACTTTGGAATCGTTATTGTCGAATATTGTCAAATTTCTTAACAATGATATTATCCTCAATCAATTTAAATATACCTCATTTAGAGAAAGAAAAAATAATGAATTGCACCATAGAAAAAGTATGCAACGCTACTTTATTTTTTACTAATCCAACTCTACTATAGGGTTGTCATTAGTACAATTTGGACGGTAATTTTATGAAATTTATACAAATTTAAATTTTTGGTTATTTGATTTTATATAATTAAGATTAGACTTTGCGAAACCGTCTCATCGTCTTGATTTCTGAACAATAATTCAAGCAACGAATTAACGTGATCATATATTTTTTTAAAATCTCAGTGAAATCTGATCTTGTTTGGAGCTTTTCCGATGAAGTATAAAAATATATAATACGAGATTAAACAAATATCAAATTATCAAACTTTATAATGAATATACCAAACCATTAACTAACTTTAAAAGAAAAGAGGAGAATAAAACCTCGTTTCTCAAAACTGTAACTGTTTCCAAGAGGAGAGAGGTTTGGCGGGTCAAAAAAGTCAGGAAACATATTCCGGCCAACCTAGTTTTTTTTCTTTCGAAAATTATTATGATGCACTTTGCTTTATTTTGCAGTTTAAAAAATGGATAATATGTTGTATATTTTGCTGTAATTTCCAGTTGTAAACGTAAGAAAGTAATTTTTGTAAAATGGTAAGAAAAGTGGGTTATAGTTAACAGCTTCATTTAGTATATTTTGTATTTTTAATTCTTTTGTTAAACATATGAGTTGAAATGAATCTCAACCATTAATTATTTTATGCTACATGTGGCATTGATCTACAAGTGATTTTTACAATAGCAAACGGAGAAAGTAATTTTAGTACTTTCTCCATCCCATTTTATGTGGAATGTTACGATTTGGGGAATCAAACTATGTTGACTTGTAGTACTTTTCATGTAATTTTTAAATATGTAAATTTTATATCTGGATTCATAGTCAAAACTAAGTGCTTTAACCCTTGTACTCGGAACTCCACATAAATTGGGTCAGAGAAAAGTACTCTCTCTGTCCCAAAAAGATTCTCTTCCTTTATTTTTTAGTCTGTCCCAAAAAGATTGTCCCCTTTCTATATTTAGAAACAATTTAACTTTATGAGATGATTAACGTACCTACACAAATATCTAAAGAACATTTTTAGCATCACATTTCAAAAAGTGTTATCCTCTATTTCTTAAAATTTGTGTGCTCGCGAAGTTATAACAATCTTTTTGAGACGGAGGAAGTAATAATTTGTGATGCCGCCCGTGACAGCACATATAAGCGCAGAACGTTCCGACAGATTACTTATTAAGGAGTTAGAGCACGCCCAAGCCCTCGACATGTCAAACAATTATGCCGCTTTTGGGTTACGAAGTTAGTAAACACTCTTTTGGTTCTGGTTAAGTTGAACTCACATTTATCTTATAATAGAAAACAAAAGGAAATGAAAGCAGATTAAGTAAGGTGGTTTTTGGGAAAGACTACAGTGTAGTAGTAATTCTTTGTTGACGGCTTGACGCCTATCGAGAGAGACCAAACCTTTACTGGAAATGAAAATGAAACAAGAAATACAAACAGAACAAAGTTGCAAAGCCAGGTTTGTTTTTCTCATGCTTCCCTAATAGCCTCTTATATTTCGCTTCGAATATTCTGTATTTAATATAAAGGAAATCATTTTTCTATAGATACCTATCAATCTTTCATTTGTGTTCTTCCAACTCTTCAACAGTAGAGCATTTTTGGAGGATGCGACATGAATACGGCAATATTTTGAATAGTCCAAGCAACACCGTCTCTCATTCTAGGACCTATATATCGTCTTGGCCCTTGATCAATTTTAAGTTGGGTGGCTCTTGATCAATTTTGAGTTGGGTAACTCTCATTGGTAAAAAGACCTAGATAATTAGTGATAGTGTGCCTATTTTTGGTTATATTCCAAATGCACGTCGCAATTGAAAAATACTCCATATATGAAGATTAACTATATGCCCAAAAAAACACTTTCTCGTTTGAGTTTAACTCAAAACTATTGTCCGATATCGAATCAGAGAACTTCAAATGAGCTTTGTAAAATAACAACATTGAATCTCCCCCTTACGACAACTTTGCATGTACCACACACTCCTATAGGTCAAATCCCTAAATATCTGCCATTGTTGCCCAGCCCAATCTGAATTTATTACTCCTTCCAATTTAATTTTCTTTTCTTACTTTTCTTTTTAATTTGTTGGAAAAAGAATGTCTCTTTTCTATTTTGACGACTCTTTAATTACAACTTTTCGACATGTTTAAGACTACACGATTAATAGACCGTTTGATACATTCTATGTAACATTAGTTTAAGATCATAAAGTTCAAAAATCTTATTTACTTTCTTAAACTCCGTATCAAGTCAAAATAAGATAAATAAATTAAAACGCAGATGTAACAGGCTACCCTTGCATTCCACAAATCCAATTTCCTCTGGTTCATTAGCTGAAACGTGCGCAGCAGGTCGAAATAGCTTTTACAAATTACTTGCGTGACGTCGTTCCTATTGTGACTGCTAGGATCATCCACCGCTATTTATGTGGTGGATATTCAAATTACATACTATCCAATAGCGTTGATATTTTAATGTTGATGAGCTGATAAGTGACAGCAACCATTGATGTAATGTCATTTGGAAGCTATCAGCCAAGTAGGTACTAGGATCTTTTATTAACCATTCAATTTATATTAAAATTCACTTGCACAACTAATTTAGATTCGAGTGACGTATGATTCACTAGAGGGAGAAGTACTCTTTACAAAAAAAATCTCAATTCTTAAGCTCAAATGTAAGACATATGATTCAACATTGAAAGACTATGCATCCCAACATACACACGTCTTGTTCAGTGGTGAAGTCAGAAAATATGTTAAAGAGTTTCCAAGATGCTATATATATATATATTTCACTTGTATACACCATATAATTTTAATTTCGAAGAATGGAAAGCCCTTGCCCTTGTTGGTAGTACTGTTAAAGCTAGTTAATGATTAAAGTTAAATGTAAGTTGGTATGAATGAGAAATGGAGGGAAAAAAGACAATGGAAGGAAAATAAAGTTTAAAGCAAAGAAAGCTTCTTTCAAAAGAGCTTTGTACCACATCAGTAGAAAGGTTATGTGCTTATATTAGAAAACACTTC
This sequence comes from Lycium ferocissimum, assembly GCF_029784015.1. Lineage (NCBI taxonomy): Eukaryota > Viridiplantae > Streptophyta > Magnoliopsida > Solanales > Solanaceae > Lycium > Lycium ferocissimum. The sequence goes on from NC_081343.1 coordinate 37,204,389, forward strand.
TTCTAGCTCTTAAAGGGTTGAGAAGAGGGACTCCCCTCGTGCCGTCATCGACGCTCGGCTCGGCTTTGGCTTTGGATTTGGATTTGGTCAAATGATCTGATTGATTGATAATCTTTTTAGACCAAATTTATTTAAATTCAATTTTCATTTTGTGATATTTTTTTATTATTTCCGCCAAAATTATTATTAATTTCGCGGAATAAAAATAAATCCCAACGTTCTTATTTTCTTGGGAAAAGGCAAGGCCTTTCCGAACAATCACCAAACCTGTTTGAACAGGTTTTTTTCGCGGCTATATAAACTGAGGCAATGCCTCATTTTTCGACTACTGAAATTTTTTTCTGCATTGAAAATTCTGCATTCTTCTTTTCTGAAATAAAACTATCGAGTCTCTCTGTGTGGTTCGTTGCCTGATTTGAGTTCGTCGAAGTCGTAGGCATTTGAGGTGCCGCTTACTCCCCGCGACAGTATATCCATTTTATCCGGGGAGGAAGTAATCCATAACCTCGGGTACGGAGGGGATTAAATTCCTTAATGACACACGAGAATTCGTGGTCTCGGATATTTCTTTGTTTCTCGCGATTTTTTCCAACTTTATGCGCTTTTTTTTTTTTTCGCTTTTACGGTTTCTCGTTTCCTACGGTCCGAACACGCTTACCAACAAGCTTAAAGAATTTACGAATTATTTCTGTGTTCATCTGTTTTTGTTTGGATATTACAGAACGTTATCAGAAAGAAAAGGAAAAAAAAAGTGTTTTTCTTTAAGAAATAACAGTGCTTTCCAGAAATAAAAAGAAATTTGTATGTTTGTTGTTTGGATATAACGAACTTGTATGTTGTTTGGAGACTAAAATTTTCGGATTTTCTACTCCGGTTGAGATTAAAATTTTCATAACTTTCTACTCATTTGGGTACTTGATTTGAAGATATAAAAACTTCATCAAGTATACAACATACAATTTCCTGCATTCGATTTGAAGTTTTTTTTAATTCTGTTTGTGTAAACTTGATTCGGTTTGAAGAAATAAAATCTTCACCGTTGTGTATAATATTTGTTGCTGTCAACACTAATACGGTTCGAAGATTTAAAAACTTCACCGTTTATTAAAGCTTTCTGTTGTTTCATTTGCGACAGAAATGGGAGACCTAACTCCAAATTTGAATGCTACTGCTACTGCCACACCAACCCCCGCGGTTGGTTCTACGAGCAATGCTGCGTCCTCCAAAGGGTACCGCACCAAAGACCGCTCCCGGTAGAGAAGCCCGGAAAATTCACCGGATTGATTTCAAACAATGGCAACAAAAGATGTTCTTATTTAACTACTTTAAGCCTTCAAAAGTTTATTAAGGAGGTCGTTCCGGTTCTGCCAGAATCAACACCTGAGAATGAACGTTTTGTTGTAACTGAGGCTTGGAAGCACTCAGATTTTTTATGCAAGAATTATATTCTTAGCGGACTGGAGGATGATCTTTACAGCGTCTATAGTAATGTGGGAACATCAAAAGAACTGCGGATGCGTTGGAAAAAGAAATATAAAAGCTGAAGATCTTTGGATTAAAGAAGTTTATCGCTGTCAAGTACCTGGACTATAAAATGGTAGATGGCAAGTCTGTTGTTACTCAAGTTCAAGAATTACATGTTATCATCCACGATCTCCTCGCTGAAGGTATAAGTCTAATTAATACTTCTGTCAAAAGTATTAAGGGTGTCATTACTTACATATTGTTTGTTGTAGGTTTGGTTATTAGTGACGAGTTTCAAGTTGCGGCAGTGATAGAGAAGTTTCCTCCTTCATGGAAGGACTTCAAAAATTACTTGAAACACAAGCGAAAGGAGATGACATTGGAAGATCTCATCGTCCAGTTGAGAATCGAGGAAGATAACAAGGCAGCGGAGAAGAAGGCTAATGGGAGATCAACCATAGGGGGAGCACATATTGTTGAAACTGCCCTAACGAATATGAAAAAGAGGAAAAAGGCATCGGGACCAAGGAACTATCCTAACAAGAAGAAATTCAAGGGAAACTGCCACAATTGTAGGAAAATCGGACACAAAGTACGGTACGCCGTGCTCAAAAGGATAAGAAGAAGGGTCGAGCTAATATGGTTGAAACAAACGAGGAAGTTGATGACTTGTGCGCTATGTTGTTCGAGTGCAACCTAGTGGGAAATCGGAAGGGTGGTGGATTGACTGCGGCGCCGCTCGCCACATTTGTGCTGTTAGAGAGAAGCCTTTGCTTCATACCCCCGCCGGCCCGACGAGACCATATATGGAAATTTTGCAATGGCCAAGATTGAAGGTTATGGAAAGATACTAAGCATTTAAGATGACCTCTGCAAGGTGGTGACTCTCCAACATTTGTCATGTTCCCGAAATTAGGAAAAATTTAGTATCTACCCCACTTCTAGTGAAGAACGATTTTAAGTGCGTTTATGTTTCTGACAAGGTTGTAATAAGTAAGAACGAGATGTGCATAGGAAAAGGTTACCTCACAGAGGGCCTTTTCAAACTGAATATAATGGTCATTGATAATAATAAAGTTTCTGCTTCGTCTTACTTGCTTGAGTCAAATGATTTATGGTATTCACGTTTAGGATATGTCAATTATAGGACCTTGTGTAAAATGATTAGTTTGGAAGTATTGCCTAAGTTTGAATGCAATCAATCAAAATGTCAAATCTGTGTTGAATCTAACTATGTTAACCATCCTTATAAGTCAGTTGAAAGGAATTCAAGTCCTTTAGACTTAATCCATACAGATATTTGTGACAAGAAGTCAATCCATCTCGCAAAGGGAAAGAAGTATTTCATAACTTTTATTGACGATAGTACGCGATATTGCTACGTTTATTTACTTAATAGTAAAGATGAAGCAATTGAAGCATTCAGGCAATACAAAACTGAAGTTGAGACTCAACTTAACAAAAAGATTAAAATAATAAGGAATGATAGGGGCTGTGAATATGAATCTCCTTTTGAACAAATATGTTTGGAATATGGCATTATTCATCAAACAATTGCCCCTTACTCGCCACAATCCAACAGAATTGCGGAAAAGAAAAATAGAACACTAAAAGAGATGATGAATGCCCTGTTAATAAGTTCTGGTTTACCCCAGAACTTGTGGGAAGCTATCCCGATGACTAGCCGAATACTCAATCGAGTACCCCATAGCAAAACACAATCTATTCCATACGAAAAGTGGAAAGGAAGGAAGCCCAATTTGGAATACTTCAAAGTGTGGGGGTGTTTGGACAAGGTGCAAGTTCCTAAACCCAAAAGGGTAAAAATAGGACCTAAACCGTTGATTGTGTGTTTCATAGGTTATGCCACAAATAGTAATGCATATCGATTTCTGGTTCACAAATCAGAAAATTCCGAAATTCAGGTGAATACGGTAATTGAATCAGATAATACTGACTTCTTTGAAAACATATATCCGTGTAAAAAGGAATGTGAGTCGTCTAGCAAAGAAGCTAAACGACCTCGGGAAGAAACAAAGGAAAATGTTCCTGATGAGGAAAATCCAAGACGCAGCAAACGCCAAAGGACGTCTACTTCCTTTGGACCAGAATTTCTAACATTTTTGTTGGAAAATAAGCCTCGAACTTTCAACGAAGCTGTGTCTTCATTGGAAGCTCAATTTTGGAAAGAGGCAATCAATAGTGAGATAGAATCCATATTGAACAACCATACTTGGGAATTGGTTGATCTTCCTCCAGGGAATAAACCTTTAGGTTCCATATGGATTTTCAGACGAAAAATGAGAGCTGATGGCAGTATTGATAAATATAAGGCAAGACTAGTTGTTAAAGGGTTTAGACAATGAGAATGTCTTGATTACTTTGATACATACTAGTCGGTAACAAGGATTACATCTATTCGGGTGTTATTAGCGTTAGCCGCCGTATACGGTCTTGAAATCCATCAAATGGATGTGAAAACAGCCTTCTTAAATGGAGAATTGGAGGAAGAAATTTACATGGGATAACCTGAAGGGTTTGTAGTTCCCGGGAAAGAGAAGAAGGTGTGTCGACTTGTTAAGTCTCTTTACGGACTAAAACAAGCACCCAAACAAAGATGTATGCAAAATTTGACCATACGACATCACAAATGGATTCAAGATAAATGAGTGTGATAAATGTGTCTACATTAAGAACACTCGTAACGACGTCGTCATTGTTTGTTTGTACGTGGATGATATCTTGATAATGAGTAATGACATTGCTAACATAAATGCTACTAAGCGCATTGCTAGTAAGTTTGATATGAAAGACTTAGGAGTTGCCAATTTAATTTTGGGAATTAAAATCCATAAGACTCCTCAAGGTCTAGCATTGTCTCAATCTCATTATATTGAAAAGGTACTTGAAAAGTTCAAGTATTTGGATTTTAAAGTTGCAAAGACACCAATTGATATGAACCTTGCTCTTTCTAAGAATAAAGGTGAAAGTCATTCTCAATTGGATTATGCCAGAGTGTTGGGAAGATTGATGTATATCATGAACTGTACGCGACAATTCGATATTGCATGTGCAATAGGTAAACTAAGTCGCTACACTAGTAATCCCAATCAAAATCATTGGCTGGCAATGAAACGAGTTTTGGGGTATTTGAAACATACTCAAAACTTTGCTTTGCATTACAACAGGTATCCTGCAGTTATTGAAGGATACAGTGATGCAAATTGGATCACCGATTCAACTGAAACTAAATCCTCAAGTGGATACGTTTTTACCATAGGTGGAGGAGCAGTGTCTTGGAAGTCATCCAAACAGACATGTATCGCCCGCTCTACAATGGAGTCTGAGTTCATAGCTTTAGACAAAGCCGGTGAAGAAGCTGAATGGCTCCGGAATTTCTTAGAAGACATTCCATTTTGGCCCAAACTGCTGGCTCCTATATGCATACATTGCGATAGCCAAGCGGCAATAGGAAGGGCCGGGAGCGTTATGTATAACGAAAAGTCTCGTCACATACGACGAAGACATAATACCATTAGACAACTACTCTCTGGTGGAATTATCACAATTGACTATGTTAAGTCAAGAGATAATGTGTCGGATCCACTAACTAAAGGCCTAACTAGAGAGGTGATTGAAAGATCATCGAGGGGAATGGGACTATGGCCGAGGACAAGTCATCGTGGTGGTAACTCTACCTAGACTACTGGAGATTCCAAGATCTAGGTTCAAAGAGATCAAACAAAGTCATTGATGACGGTTCAACATTGTCACCAATAACTTTTTGGTCCATTCTCGTGATGAGACAATGTTCAGTACCAGGATAAAGCATTAAGGATTTTTAATGGTTTCTAAGTTTGATACGGGGTATATCAAATAGTGTATCTACGATGACACATTTAGGAATCACCTATGTAAGTGTGAAGTGTAAACTTCGCTTCAAGAGAATTCGTCAGAAGGCAGCTTCTACGCACTTATGAACCGAGCAGTATTCATGGCTGAAACGAACAAAACAATGAGAACTAAAGACGGTTAAAGGGTTAGTTGTGTGACATGTGGTTGTGTAGTTATACATCAAAGCTCGATGGTTCAAACATATCAAATCTACCGATTGACTGGGTATATCCGACATATGTTCACTATGAAAAGTTCAAAGAGAAATCTACTTATCCAGATGCGATTAATCCTTGCTTACGAATCACACAGTTTTTTGTCATGCATGTTTTTCATCATCTAGCCATTCCCCATTCATGTGATCATTGTTAAAGCTAATTAATGATTAAAATTAGCTAAGTTGGTGTGAAGAGAAATGGAGGGAAAAAAGACAATGGAAGGAAAATGAAGTTTAAAGCAAAGTTCCTTTGAAAAGGAACTTTGTACCACATTGGTGGTAGAAAGGGAAAGTTATGTCCTTATATTAGAAAACACTTCTTCTAGCTCTTAAAGGGTTGAGAAGAGGGACTCCCCTTGCGTCGTCATGGTCTCTCGGCTTTGGATTTGAATTTGGTCAAATGATCTGATTGATTGATAATCTTTTTAAACCAAATTTATGTAAATTTAATTTTTATTTTCTGATATTTTTTTATTATTTCGGCCAAAATTATTATTAATTTCGCAGAATAAAAATAAATCCCAACTTTCTTATTTTTTTCGGAAAAGGCAAGGCCTTTCCGAACAATCACCAAACCTGTTTTAAACAGGTTTTTTTCGCGGCTATATAAACTGAGGCAATGCCTCATTTTTCGACTACTGAATTTTTTTTTCTGCATTGCAAATTCTGCATTCTTCTTTTTTGAAATAAAACTATCGAGTCTCTCTGTGTGGTTCGTTGCCTGATTTGAGTTCGTCGAAGTCGTAGGCGTTTGAGGTACCGCTACTCCTGCGACAGGTATATCCGTTTTATCCTGGGAGAAAGTAATCCATAACCTCGGGTACAGTGAGGGGATTAAATTCCTTAAGGACACACTGTGAATCCTGTGGTCTCGGATATTTCTTTGTTTCTGCGATTTTTTCCAACTTTACGCAGTTTCTGGTTTTTTTTTCCAGTTTCTGGTTTCTGTTTCGTACGGTTCTGAACACAGTTTTACCAATAAGTACTAGTCTATTTATTGTTTGCAGTTAAGGTGGAGGAGCAACAATTATTTATTATTTGTAAGGTCCCAAGCAATTCTTGCAAATTGTAAGCGATAATGTTTTAAAATGTCGGACACTTAATGCAGTTGATACAAAACTCTCATCTTTAAGGTCCTGTCAACAGTCGGATGAAAAGCTTCCCTATTATTAAAGGCATTGGCTATATGGTCCCAAGAGAATTGTCATACCCCAAGAGAATTGTCATAGTACCACATACAAATACTCCATTGATCCTTTGAGTACATCTGGTTGACTAGTGAGCTACTGTTTGGTCATTAGCACTCCTATTCAATTTGGATTTAGTACTCTCTGCTTTTCCAGCTTTTTCGTATTCTTTCTTCAAATTGTGAAAGAAATACTCCCTCCGTCCCATTTATTTAATATTCTTTTCTTTTAATCCGCTAAAAATGGATGATATTTAGCATTCTTTTGTGTGGATTGCCCTTCACATGCACTGGTTTTTAATTTTTGTCCACCTAATACCATGAGGTTTGGGGTTCGAACCCTGCAAGAAAAAAAAATCGCAAAACAGAGTTTCATAGCAAAGTTAAGCCTATTCGGGCAAAAGTTAGGCCTTAAGACAGAGTTTTGCAAAATTCCAACTGAGTAAAAAAAAAAAATTGCCTTAATGCAACCTCTAGCTTAAGGTAGAGTTTTGTCTTATGCCTGAAGGCAAAACTCTGCCTTAAGCTAGAGTTTGCAGTCAAGCTAGAGTTTGCAGTCAAACTCTATTTAAGGCACAGTTTGAAACTCTGTCTGAAGGTAGAGTTTTGCCGCCAACACTTTACCTTGCGAATCCAAACTCTATTTTGAGATTTTTTTTTTTTTAAAAAAAAAAAAAAATTTGACTGAGCGAGGGTTCAAACCCGAAATCAAGAAATTTTAGTGAAGGGCAAAAATTAAAGACCACCCTCGAATAAGGACAATCATGCAAATGACGCGCTACTTAGTAGGAGTGTTAAATGGGCGTGTTGGGCTGAGAGTGGGCAAGTTAAAATGGAGTAAGTTAATAAATGAGTTGGACTGAGATTGACCCAAAATCTATTTGGGCTGAAATGGGTTAAAAATGGCTAGGTCATGACCCGCCCAACTTGACCCAGTTCCTTTGAAGGGTCTATTTTCTAGGAAAACATTTTCGGGAAAACCATTTTTCGTGGAAAAATATTTTCGAGAAAATATGTTCCTTCATATCAAACACAGTCCAAAACTTATAAGATGCACGATACAAGAAAAGTGAATACATAAAAAAAAATAAAGTAAATCTCAAGCAATATTAAACCAAATTAAAGTAAATCTGAAAAAATTATCTAGAATTGGGTTAGTATTGAGCTAAATTGGAGATCACTTTAAAATGGGTTATGTTGGGTTGAGTTAAAATCAGCCAACACAAAATTATCTTGAGCTCAGCCCATGAAATTTTGGGTAAGTTGAGAGGGCCGGAGGGCCATCAACTTTAGGGTCATATTTGACACTCATATTTAATATTCAATTTAATTTTAAATTTCTCATTATTGCACTTAGTGAGATAATATAACTATCAATGACTTGTTTAAACCACAATTTCCAAAGTATTTCTTTTATTTTTAAATTTTATATTCAGACAATTCCATCACATAAATTGGGACAGGAACACTTGCTTAAACATTATTGAACTTGGATTTTACTTGCTCCCCGTGTCGGAGGGAGCTAGCTAGGTACACCTCTAACCCCCCAAAAAAAAACAGATTACTATACGACAGTTATGTCAAAACATACACTTGTCATTTGTTGCTTGTGTAAGAGTTTTTTTATCCAAAAATTAATAACTGGACGTGAGTTACTTCACCTTAGGACCGTTCAAAATTGAACCACAATCAATAACCCAACCAAAAAAATGGCTTATTGGCTTATTAGTATAAGGTTATCGGATAAACGGTTGGTGAACGGATTAAAATTTTATAGTTAACGATTTATCGATGCGGGGGCGAATTACTCAATTTTTTTATTGGGTAAACCGTTAACCCGTTAAGAATTATCATAGTTACATTTTCACCCCAAGTATATAAAGTATCTATTTTAAATCTTAAAGCTAAGGGCTAAAGGCCCATTCAGATTCAGTATTGAAATGGCAAGACAAGACTATAAATTAAGTATTTAAATTTGTGTTTGAGATGCCGCTGAGTTTGCTGTCTCTATTATGCAATTTTGCAGATTTAAATACGTGAAACAAGTTTATGTGTATCTTATTCATGGTCATTTGTATATTTTTCTTTTCTGAAGGAAGGTGAATTCATAGGCGGAAGTTAAATGATCATTATTCCTTGTTAATACTGGTGAATCTATTAAAATTTTAGCTTCTAAATGATGGAATTCAGGCGATATGCAAAATAAGCAACAATGTGATCGAACTTTGCGTACGTAATATAGGCAACACATAATCAAAGATTTTAATCAAACATAAAATCGATACTTATCTCTTGGAGAGCGTGAAAAGGCGGGCCGCAAATCGAACCTTCAAGCACGAGCAAAAAGCTATCCACGTGTTCGTCGCCTTCGCGATGTACATTGTGTAACTCCTAATACCGAATTTACCGAAATCGTGTGGGCGAATTTCATGGAAAAGTTGAAGAAACTTCTAAAACCCTTGCCTCCTTATGGAATAAGACCCCTCTATTATAACTACAGGTTTTAGGATTTTCACTAGGGGTGGGCGTTCGGTTTTTCGGTTCTTCGGTTCGGTTTTATCAAACTTCGGTTTGGCTATTTCGGGTTCGATTTTTTGAAGGTGGACACCGAACACCGAACCAAACTAGTTCAGTTCGGTTCTTTCGGTTTCGGTTTTTAAAGTCTCGGCCTTCGGTTGCTTTCGGTTTTTCAATTAGATTTTTTTTATATAATATTAAAGACGATTCCATTGACACTAATTCATATTCTCAAAAGCAATAAAACATAAAATCGATAAATTGAAATCAAAATCAAACAAACAGGATACACAAGAACAGAAAACTATAATCATGATATAAGATTACTAGGTGTTATATTCATACCGTAAGAATAATTAAGAAAACACATAAAGGACATATAGTAATCCTAAAGAGACATCCTAATTACCTTTCTTTGTTAAGGATATTTGATATTCTCAATTGAAGTGGAAAATTAGGGATACAAATGCAAAAGAGGACTTATTACAATTGTTTTTTTTTTTGCTTTAAACTTAATGGGCCTGGACTATTTTAATTTTTTTGGGTAATGTATTAAATTTCGGTGTGCGTTCGATTTTTCGGTTCGTTTATCAAACTTTCGGTTTAGCTATTTCGGTTTCGGTTTTTACGGTGATTACCAAACACCAAACCAAACTAGTTCGGTTCGGTTGCCTTTGTTGAAGTTTCGGTTCGATTTTTCGGTATTTATGCTCAAACTACTAGTTTTCACCCTTTTCCAAAACCTACTTGCCTTTATTTTCCACCAAAAATAATATTCAATTTAATTCTTTATTATTCGTGCAACAAATGTAGGGCCACAGAATTTAATTAAAGAGGTTTCCTATTATGGAATTAATTCGAAATATCTGAATTAATCCTACCATAATAAATTACGAATTATTCCACTAAAAAATCGTAACTGCACTCCTTGGTTCAATTTCGAAATCTTTCATTAAATCTTATTTAACTCCCCATGTTAAGATTACATATACCAATCAATTAAATTAAATTACTGACAATTTAATTCATTGACTAATTGAATCCTTTATATTTCTGCTTAACTTACATCATGTGACGGATACAAAATTCACCTGCAGGGTTTTCACATGAGACTTATAAGCATCCATAAAGGGGTATTATTAAACTCAAAGTCGAGACATGGATTCTATCAACTAATTATTATTTTACAAATGTAATTTGCCATTATCCAATTTACCAGGAATACATATACCCGCACCGAGTTCGCATCTTTTAATAAATCAAAAATAATGAACAAATCACATCGATCATAATAATTATATCAAGATTAAGAGTATAAGTACATTTAATGGAACTGTAGAATTTGCTTTATATATTCAAGACAAAAACACTTAAATCTACTTTTCGATCCGTTCAATACATACAAAATGTACTAGCACAAGAAGACTAACTATACCGTTCCCATAATGAAGATACATTATATTAATCTTGGGCCACAATCATACCGATGGCTTTGTCCAATTTCCATCTTAGATTGTGAATATAAATTTTATACTTATAAGAACCGACGATTTAATCTTCCGTGTATAAGCTAAACTCTATACACTAAATCATCTATTATATAAGTAAAGGACATACATACTAGTACATGATCTATTTAATTCTTTATTAAACAATGAATAAATAATTGTTCTATAATAAATACTATATCCAAACACATGATTAATAGTATATATCCCAACACTAAAGTCATCAAGAAAACTTTAAGATAGAGATCCAGAACGTTTTCAACCTGAGAAGCAAAGTTAACTTCAAAATTTTCATTCTCTCTTACATTTAGCTGACACACCACCCGATAACCGTCCGATAATTGCTAACCCGATACCGAACCAACCAATATCTTAACGGTTGGTTAGAGGATTAGTACATTTAAAAACCGATAACCGATAAGCCTAACCGTTAAGCGTAATTTATCCACCCGATCCGCCCGATAAGCAGCCATACTTCACCCCATTAATCTTGAGGTGTTTGATTGGGTGATGAGATTCTTTATATAGTATCTGAACCGCATTTTGATAATTTCGTTTTGACAATCATTTATTCAACCAATTATGTCCTGTTGAACTTTTTTTTTTCCTTCTCTCATATGGTTAGTCACTCGAACCCATGTCTCTGCTGCATACATGTTCTTCAGCCTATATATATGTTGAGCCATTTTGACTTCCTCAATATTGCTTCAGACTCATAGCTTAGCTTGTATAGTTTTCTCTACTTTATGTGAAGCTAATTCAACTCCCACAAGTAAAAAGAATGAGGAAAAGCAAAACGAAAAAAAAAAAAAAGATTAAAAGAGTATGGATTACACGTCAAAATCGCATTAGAGAATGCACTTACACTTTATGATTGTGTGAACATTTCTAAAAGGGTTTAAAATGTAGGGTCTTCAATTATTTCGTTTAACTCTTATTTAGAAAATTAGTAAACTTATCCGCTTCTCATGTAAGCACAAAAATCTTCCTTAAATAGATAAATACTATTTTTTTAATATTACAATATTAAAATTATTTCTACCTGAAATCTTTTCCTCTAATTTAATCTTTAATCTTCTAGAAATACTTGAATTTTTACATTCATAAATTAAACTTTAATGGCAAGTCCTTGACCTGTTCAACCATTTCTTGGTAAAAAAAAAAAAAGCACAAAAGTATTGGAGAATAATTTCCATTGAAATCAAATACTTGGTCAATTTATTTTCCAAATTTGTTTTAAGATAATAAGACCAACACATTCTTTTTTATTAGTAAAACTATAATATACCAATACCTTTATATGCATAAGTTATTTATCATTCAATAGTTAAAACCGCAATTTTTGACTAAATAGTTTTATAATACATGCAAAATTATTAAAAAAGAAAATTTACATTTTATAGTTAATATAGCTTATTTTAAAGAGATTCTAATAATAGTACGCTTGATTGAAGAACACTGCGTTTGTATTCTTCTTCTTGTTTTCATAACTCGAATTGTGTCTTTACCTCTTTTTTTTTTTTTTTTTTTTTGTTTTCTTTTACCCGAGAAGATAGGGGACACAAAGCCATCACCATTTTAAAAAAGAAAAAAGAAAAAATAAAGCCAAATACCATAAAATTCACGTTACATAAATAAAATATGCATAAATTGTAAAATGATAAATTTGTCATACGTATGACTTTTCAAAATAGAGTTTTTTGTTTAAATTAGATAATGCACAATGTAGTGTGAGTAGAGATGTTCAAGATATGTAAATTTAAAGGACAAGCAGGTACTTACAAAAGCTGACATAATTAGAAAATTAATATAATATAAATTGTGAAATATAGAAAAAGAAAGATTTACATGTTTCTACTTCCTGGGAAAGGTCGAGAGACTAAAAAAAAAATTAGAAAAGTCAAGGGGGG